>NC_090151.1:390000-570000 GCF_017916325.1 Leishmania martiniquensis
GGGGCTCCACACGCCTGCGCCTCCCCCATACGCCGCTGACGCGTGCACTCGAGCGCATCACTCCCCGACCGGCCGGCGGAGGACTTGCCCGTTTCGCGCAGTCCGTTCCGCCACCGTGATCAGGTGGTGCCGCGCTGCTGCCCAATGACAGTGCGCTGAGGGGTACCGCGACAAGAGGCTGCGGGGGGCCCTGTGCGTGCGGCCGTCACCGGGTGCGAAGCAGAGGGAGCTGCGAGGACAGCTGAGTGAGCGGCGGCGCGGCGAATCAGGCGTGGGTGCAGCCGCAGACGCGCCCTCCGCCTCACGGCGCCGAGTGCGGGCCCCGCAGCGGTGGAGGATGACGCGGTGGGCGGTGCTTTGGGTGGGGGGCAGAATCGCCGGTGCTGTTGGCCCGCTGTACGCGCCCCTCACCTCCGCTCGACTCTGGCCACTGCGCATTGGGCGAGTGCGCGACGATTCCGACATGCTTGCCGAGGCGGCAGCGGCAGAGGGCGCGACGCCGACTGCGTGGGCTGCGGACTCGGTCGCCGGTTCCCGGTGCCAGGCTGGCATCCCCCGCATCCGCGGCACGCGATGCAACTCCCCACGACAAACGTGCTACGCGGCGGCGACCATCTCCCGCCGGAAGAGCAGGGCCGCTGAGCTTACGAGAAGACGGCAGACCATGCTCGCTCTGCCGCGCACGGGCGCCTGTCTGTGCGTCGGATTCTTGTACGCAGCGGGCCGATCAGGGAGGTCTCGCCCGCGCTGCACGTGCCTTGCCCGCCAGGTGTCGACGACTGCTGCCTGTGCTCCTTGAGCACGACAGGCCGTGCGCTGCCTGCGCGCTGGCGCGTGCCTGTGCACGAGCTCCTTCCGTCTGATGGATGCTGGCCGGTGGTGTGCGGGTCTGGGAGGGGGCGGAGGATCCCTGGCGCCACCGTCTCATGGCCACATCGCGCCTGTAGCGGCGCGATGCAGGCCCCAGGACGCAGTGGCCACAGGCGCTGCTGGCCATAGTTGGCAGTGCTGCGCTGCATCCGGGCTAGGGGTCTCGAGGCCAGGGGCGCACGAGTGGCAGGCGAGAAGGGCGTGCGGGGGTCCATGACGATCCGCGACGAAGTGCAGGTGTGCGGCACGCGCGGCATCTCCCGCGTGTGGCGGGGTGGGGCGACGAGGCACATTTGCGGGAGGCGTGGCGAGAGCGCCCCGAGTGACGCCGTCGCGTCCCCCCGACACCGGTGCGAAGAGCCACGGTGCGGTATGGGTGCGGCTGGCTGAAGCGACTGAGGTGGGGGACGGTACACGGGCGGCGTGCGGTGCCTCCGGCGGGGGCCCTGGCCTGAAGCTCTCCGCCTTCGACCTGGCGGTCATCCGGCACGCGGCTACACGACCCCCTGCTAGCCACACGGCAGGCGGCGCCGCTTCGGCTCTGAAGGCGGCCCGCGTGGGATCGAGGCGTGGCACGCGCGCGGGTTGATCTGGCGCTGATGGCGCGGCGCGTGTGCGGAAGGAGGTGCGCAGAAGGGCAAGTAGACGCGCCTGTCAGACGCACGGCCCGGTGCGACGGCAGGGTGGCACGACCTGGCCGACGCGGACGTAGCCACCAGAGCCGCCGAGGCAGGCGGGCGGTGTGGCAGTATGTGCGCTCTCTACGCTGCGGTGTGCAGCGTTGGAGCGCGGGTGTGATACGGTCGAAACGGATGGGTTACTTTTTTTCTCGTCATGGCTCCTGGTGTTGCTGAGTTGGCCGCTGCTGCGTCATCGGGGGCGATTCCAGCTCGATGGCTGATCACGCGGCGGTGGGGAGTTGAGGCGTCCACCGGACTGATGTCAGGGTGGTTGACTGTACTGTCTTTGACTGAGTACTGGCGCCTTTCAAATAAATATATATATATATATTCTGCTCACAATGGGTTCGATGCCTCTGCATCGAAAGGGTGTTAGCGTGAGTGCGAGGAACTGTCCGCGTTTTTTTCTTTGGAAGCGGGCGGTGGGCCTCTCATCGAACATCCCCACTATACTACTTGGTCACATTCGTGGAGAGGGATAGTAAGGCTTTAGGGCCCACTTCCTCCGTGCCCCACCACGTTTTTTTCTCTTTTTTTTCCTTCCTGCGAGGAGCGGGTGGTGTGTGGATGCGGAGGTGAAGGGTGCTGCTGCTGTCGGTGCGTGCGTGTGTTGACGGTAGTGGCGGAACAAAGTGTCGTGCGGTGGTCACGGCTCTCTTCTAACGGAACCGCGTCTCCCCTCTGCTGCTGTCTTCCATTTCTTCTATTGTTGGTGTTCCGGCAAGCTTTCGCTCCTCCTGAGGTGCTCCGTTGACGTGTGCAGCCTAACACAAACACGCGCGTAAGAATTCATTTTTTCTTTGCTTGAGGTACTTTTTACTCCCCAGCGCACGTGCACAGAGTTCTGTGACAGCGTGTAGGGGCGCTTAGCGTTTGTGTCGTTGTTTTCCGCACGGGAGCGCTGGTATGGTGGCCGGCGTGTCCCTCTTCCTCTTACTCCCAAGGGCCTTTTCACGATGTCGCTGTGCCTTTCCCCTCTGAGCTCCGACTGCTGCGTGCGCGTGTGCAAGTTTCTGTCGGGTGACGGGAGGTCGCAGCGGTATCACGGAGCGCTTTGTGCGCGTCTGCAGTCGCTGCGACGCGGTGTCGCGCCCGCTTTTGCGCTGCTTCCTCTCACCTCCTCTCTTCGATTTTTTTTTATTAATGTTGGAGCGTTGCTGTCTCCTACGAGTGATTGGAGAGCGCGTTGACTCCTCTGTGAAGCCTCGCTGTGCACAGCGAGTGTGGGCGAAGACGGCGGTGACGCGTGAAAGGGGATCTCTCTTGCAGCCCATGGCGCGGGGAGCGAGGGCTCAGGTTTGTACGGGCAGCTTCTTGAGGGGGAAAAGCGCGCCGTGCTGGCAAGCCCTTCGTCTCCGCCCTCTTCGCAGTCAGCGCTCTGTCTGTCTTTTATCGACGCACACACACACATTCACGCAGAACGCGCTCAAACAAAGCGAAAACAAAGCCGAAGTAGGCGTCTCCTCATAGCCACTCGCCAACGTGATGGCTACCGCTATTGCTGCTGTTGTGTGTCAGTAATGGATAGGGAATACCAACGACACAAGGGAGCCGGCGCGTCGCGCTTCTTCTTTGGCACCCGACCCTCGTACCCTCTCTCCCCCTCGTTTGCAGTCGATCGTCTCATAGGAGTGCGTGCAATCGTGCAGAAAGTCGCGCACAAAAGAGAGACACCGAATCCGCCGCGCTACGGAAGCCAATGCGCCCGCAACCGTCTGCGTGCCGCCTCTTCCTGCCCTCCTCTGACTCCTCACGCCACACACGACTACGCTTCCGCCCTTTCCCCCTCCTCCCGACTTTTTACATTCGCCATGTCTGTTCAGCCGCGCTGCCTTCGCGCCTTCTTGTCCTCTATCGCCTTGACTCGCGGCGGCGCGTCGTTATCGTCCACAACAAATACAAAAAAACGAAATATAACCTCTCCTCCCCTCCCCTCCTCAGGTGTGCACCGCCTCGCCTCCCGTTCGCCACCTCCGCTGTATTGGCTGGTGAAGCCCGTTGCCCTCCCTTTCTTTCCGACGCATATTTTCTCCAGCGGAAGGAATGCGGCGTCTCACCCGCAGGGCGCACGCGTCCCTGTACACACGCTGCATGATGCAGGCGATTCGACGGCTAGGGGCGGTGGGCGGCTCCGAGAAGACCGGTGGCGAGTGCACCATCGTCCTCGTTGTCGTGTGTCTCATATGTTTTGGCTTGTTCTTACTTGTGGAACTGATGTGGATGACCGACGCCGTCTCGGCATCCCTCGTGTCACCCGGTGCGGTGCCACCGCCACAGAATAGCTGGGGCAGAGAAACCACGGCAGTTATCGACTTTAAGGTGCGCAGCTTTGCCTTCCGCGATATGAGCGAAGAGGACAAGCAGAGGGAGCGCGAACTGCACGCACGTCGCGTCGAGGAGCGTCTTCGCGGGCAGCAGCCCAGGCCCGCAACTGATGCGGAGCTCCTCGTCAGAGGCCAGGCGGACCCTAACGCGTTCCGCCTAACGAACGCCTATGGTGACGCAACTGTGCAACCAGTGGAGGCGGTTGTCGATGGCTTTGCACTCAAGCGGAAACCCGGCACGGCGCCGCTGCCACGTCTGCGCACAATGTGGCGCATCTTCTCCCCGGCGGAGCTCTACGAGCGCTACGATGCGCTGGACATCATCTACAGCTTCGTGAACGGGAGTGAGGCGAACCACGCGTATCGCAAGCAACTTCGCGCGGGCTGCGGGGCGCTGATTCTGAACCAGGAAAAGGAGCACTTTCTGAACAGCAGCGCGTCGACGGCGTCGCCCCAATTATCGAAAAGAGAGGTGAAGGGCTTGTCAGCGCAGCAGGCGCAGTTGAGCTCCCAGTGCAACATCTTCCGGTCGCTACTAAGAGGTCTCAATAGCGAGATTTTGGGCCGCTTCGGCAGCACCAGCAACATCCAGCGCGTCGACGATCGCGATCGCGAGACGGACGAGCTGCGGTACAGCCTGCGCAGCGTTGAGCAGCACGTGCGGTGGCACCGCGGCCGCGTCGTGATGGTGTCGCCCGGGCACCACCCGACGTGGGTGGACGGCGCGAAGAACTTCCTGGCTGGGGTGTGCGGCGATGCGCGCGTGCAGGCGCTGCGGACTAGCGGGACGCACCTGCGCGTGACGACCGTGCACCAGGACGCTTTGATGCCATACGGGATGCGGCTGACGGTGAACTCGCACGCGATAGAGCAGCACCTGTGGCGCGTGCGCAACGTGACGCCCGTGCACGTGTACATGAACGACGACTATTTTGTCAACCGCGACGTTGCGATCACGGACCTGTTCAACGAGTACGGTGGCACGATTGTGCGGACGGAAAGAGGCAAAGTGGGAGCGGGGTGGAGAGGGTCCTCCACCATTTCATGGACGGAGGGGGTGGCGAACACTGAGCTGTTTAATATTTTCCACTTGGAGCATCTACCCGAAGACTTTATACCGGATTCGCTGCTGGCGAGATGGAGCGGGCTGCTCCGGCGAATCGCGGATGTGAACCATTCAGCTGGCTATGGGCTGCTGTCATCCCTGCAGGCGAAGGGGGACACTGCAGCGTCTGCGGCGCGCGTTCCAGACAGGGGGTCGGCCGGTGGTGCCTCCGCTGCTGCTGCAGCTGGTGCCAACGGTACGAATTATATGGATCTGGCGCAAGAGGTACGCTACAATATGGCCTTCTCCAGGCTGCTCCAGGCCGCGAATACGTCCTGGTACTGGGAGGCAGCCTTTTCTGATGCATCGGCGCTGACGTCGCTTCCAGCAGGACACCACCGGAGCCTCCAGGGGCACTACTTCTCTGCCCACGCACCGTTTGTGTACTGCACGAACATGTTTCGGCACTGGTCTGTGCGGTTCCGAGACGACTTGGCGTACCTGCAGCTGCACAATCGCGAACGCCGCGGCAGGGATCTGTTTGTGCCCTTCCTATACAACGCCTTCATCATGGCGCGGCCGTGGGAGGCCTCCGCACAGTTTATCCCTTACCTGCTAGAGGTGAAAGAGGCGATTAAGGCTGCCGCAGCTGAAGCGAAGGCCGCCGTAACGCGTCGGCCGCCGACCGAGGCGACCCTCTTCATCAATGCGTTCAGAGAGCAATTTTCAAAGTACCTCGCACAGCACGCGCCAAACGCTTCCATTTACCTCGACAACGAAGACGGCTGCGCGCCGGCCACGGTGTACCGCAATCCGGCGGCTGAGGTCATGTACATGCGAGTGACCAACGACCTTGCCGCCAACCAGCGCACCATGGACGATACAAAGCGGCGAGACCCACTTTACTTCAACGCGAACGCCGGCTTCACCACCCCTGAGGCTGCGGAGCAGCTGCGCCGGTTCATGCGTGACAAATACCCGACAGCTGTTTACCTTGAAGCGGGCTCTGAAGGGAGGGGCTCGGCAATGGATGGGCTGTTTGGCGAGCTGATGGCGCTGCCGGTGGTGGGGGTTGTGTCGGACGAGGAGGGCGTGTGCCCGCTTGTGCGGAGCCTTGCGCTTGCGTTCGCGGGGCACCACCGCGGCGTGGTGCGTGTGGGCGTGGAGCAGCATGGCGGCGCGACGCTGCGCGAGGCGCGTGCTGCGCTTCGGCACCGCGTGGTGAGCGCGATGCCTGCGCCTGCGTGCGTGTACAGCGAGCGGGTGAGCGTCGGCGCTGCGGCGAGGGGCGAGGACGCTGCTGACATTGCCCGCCGCGCGATTGGCGGGGCGGGCGCGGGTGTGGTGCTGCCGTCGACGTGTGGCGGCGGCGCTGGGCTGCGCGTGCGCGGGTTCGTGGTGGACGCGCGGACGCCCGGCGCGCCTGTGCGGAGCGCTGCAGCCCTGCGCGACGCGCTCGCGGTGCCTGCGCAGACGCTGTCGCTGGAGGACTTCCGCGCGGTTGCTGTTGGGCCGTCGGCGGGCGACGTGGTGCTTGTTGTGTCGCGCGCGGACGCGGACGCGAAGGCTGTGCACTGGGTGAACGGCGCGTCGGAGAGCGATCTGCTTGTGACGTACCCGCTGCCTGTGGAGGCGTACGAGAACATGAGCGCGGAGGTGCGGTGGTCGATTCCGTAGGGCCGTGGATGGGCTTGACTGTACTTGGCGAAGGGGTCGTGTGAGGTGTGGGCTGGGGAGGCGAGCAGGATGGCGTGAGTGAGGAGTGAGCCGGCTTGCCTGTGTGTGTGCGGGAGGGGGGGAGCTGTTGGCGGCTGGCGGGTTGCCGTGGCGCGCGGTGTGCGAGCACGTTCTGCTGAGCGCTGGGGATGCTGAGCTTCGCCGCGCAGTGATGCGTGTGTCGGCAGTGCGTCTCTCCCTTCTGCGACGCCTCTCGGCCGCCCGCTGCGCCGTCGGATCGCGACGCGCTTGTCTCCCTCCCTCGCTCTGTGGGTGTGATTGGGCCCTGTGCCTGCGGAAGCAGCGTGTGGCGTTGCGACCTCCGCGGCGTTTCTTTCGTTGCTCGATTGTCTCGCCATTTTGCCTTTCAGTGGGGGACTCATTGGACGCTGTTGTGCTGCTGGTGTGGGCCCGGCCGTGCTCCGTGCCTGCTCCCGACGGCGCGCGCGCTCCATCCCCTTGCAGCGCGCCACTGCGCTGCCTAGTAGGTTAGGACCGGGGGGGGCGGGGGTAGAGGCAGTCCGCTGGGCGCCGAGGCCGCTCACGGGAGAGAGGGTCAGGCTGCCGGAGCCAGGTGGTGAGGTCTGCGCGTGGGGAAGTCCATGCGCAGTGCACGGACCACCGCCCTCTCCCTGCCTTCTCGCGTTTTGCCTGAGCGGCTCTCTCGATGCCTCCTCCCCCTCCCTGAACGGCGCACTCTCCTCTGCACCGCTTGCGAGCTCCATGGGTGGAGCTCTATCTCCCCCTCCTAACCCCCCGCCCGGCACACACACACACACACTGGCGGACGCCCTCGCCGCTTCCTCCCCCTCTCTTTGTACCGCAGCGGCCACCGGAGCCGACGGGTGACGGCCTCCCGATTGAGGGTTCCTTTGGCGTCTGCGTCGCTCTGCCCTTTCCCTGCGGCTATGCGTGCGCGGCGGCGAAGGGGGGCTGCGCGGAGATGCGGACAAAGCCAACCGGTGACTGCGCATCACGGCCGCCAGGAAGCGAAAGAGGGCAGCAAAGGCTGTCTGCTTGTGTGTGTTGGTGCCGCCCTTTGCCTCTCCCTCCCCCCGGCAGAGCTTGGGTAGCTGACTGCCGCCTCGCTCGCACGTCTTCGATCACACACGGTGGTGAGGGCGGTCGAGCATGGCTGTCTGGGGTGCAGAGGGTCAACACGGAGAGCGGCGATGCCAGCGCGAGAGGCCTTTGGAAACACGCGGGGATGCTTACGCCAGCACGCGCGCCCGCCCCTCCGCAGCCTACGCGATGCCGTGCCGTCTCCCCCCTTTTCGCTCTGTCTTCTTACCGTTAACCTTAGACTGCAGCGCTAGCGCACGGCAGTCCGTGCCCACCCACCCACTCGCTGCGACACGGAGATACAAGTCAGCCCGAAACGTCACATACACACACACAGAGAGAGGGAAAGCCGCCTTTGCCATTGTCTGTTGGTGTTCTGTCTCTGCGCGGCAGCCAAGTCGAGGAAAAGAGGGCGGCGAAAGGGGGCCTGAAGGTGGGCGACTGCGGGCCCCCACGGGGGGAGGGGGCAAGGAGCGGAGAGAGGTACAGGGGTGGCAGCCCTGAACATATTCCGTAATGCTACCACATTCACGCTGCCGGGGAGCCCACGGCACGTCAGAGGGCGTGCACAGGAGGTTGAGCGGCAGCGCGGTTCAGCCTGTTCGCCGGGCGCTGCTGCACAGGCGCCTTGGCGCATGGAGGCGCACCCGCGCCGTCGGTGGTGCGCTCGCGGCGCTTCTTTTCCTTACCTGCCTTCTCGCCTACATTGCGGGGACCGACACACCCGCGCAGGATACGGAAGCGCGTGGCGACGCCATCAATCACCGAGGGCATGCCAGCACCAGGGAGGCGATCGACCCATCTCCCCCGGCGATGAGTGGCACTGCTGCCAACGCCACCGCGGCGCCGTCCCCTTCGCTTACTCTGACTGAGACGTCTCATCGAGCTCATGCGCCGCCGGCGACGACGACCATTCTGCCTGCGCCGCCCACCCCGTCTCTAGCGGGGACGTACAGAAGCGGTCTAAACGCGACACACACGCCAACTGCTAGCCCGTTGCCAGCTCTTGATGTCGTCCTGGAGGAATACAGGGAGGGCGAGTACTTGCCCGAGAAGCCGCAGGTCCTGCCCGGACTGCAGATCGAGCGGCGCACCTTCACCCCGGCGGAGCTGCTCGCACGCTTCGGCGACACGGATATCATCTACAGCTTCGTGAACGGGAGTGAGGCGAACCACGCGTATCGCAAAGTAATGTCGACGCAGTGCTCACAAAAGCTTCGCCAGCTGGAGAACGAGTCCTTCTGGGACGGTGGCCGCCTTCCACCTGCGCTGCAGCGAATGGTCGCGAGCAACATGCCGACGTGCCTGCCCGCCTACTTCAAAAGTGTGTACGCGGACATTCCCTCGACGCGCGACCTCGTCACCACGCTGATGGGGCACGCACGACCGGGAATCGGCGATCGCGAGACGGACGAGCTGCGGCACAGCCTGCGCAGCGTTGAGCAGCACGTGCGGTGGCACCGCGGCCGCGTCGTGATGGTGTCGCCCGGGCACCACCCGACGTGGGTGGACGGCGCGAAGAACTTCCTGGCTGGGGTGTGCGGCGATGCGCGCGTGCAGGCGCTGCGGACTAGCGGGACGCACCTGCGCGTGACGACCGTGCACCAGGACGCTTTGATGCCATACGGGATGCGGCTGACGGTGAACTCGCACGCGATAGAGCAGCACCTGTGGCGCGTGCGCAACGTGACGCCCGTGCACGTGTACATGAACGACGACTATTTTGTCAACCGCGACGTTGCGATCACGGACCTGTTCAACGAGTACGGCGGCACGATTGTGCGGACGGAAAAAGGCATACTGAGGAAGGGTGTTCTGGGTCCCGCAGACGGCGGCACCTGGGGCGAGGGTGTTCGCAACACGCACTTGTTTAACATCGTGGAGCTGGACCTGCAGCATGAAGATTACCTGCCCGATGCCCTGGTGACGATGTGGGAGAGGCTGAGACGCGTGCGCGCACGCGCTGACCCCTCTGCGCTGGCACCTCTCTCCGTAGCGCCCCTGAATGAGGCGGTGGATGTGGCGCATGAATATGAGCCGGAACCGCTCCCCAACGTGCCGCTGACGCCACGTCGACCGCGCCGCTTCGCCACTCACGCGCCGTTTGTGTACTGCACGAACATGCTTCGCTTCTTGGAGACGCGGTACGAGCGCGAGTTCGCCCACAACTCCCTCCACCACCGCAGCCGCAAGGCGCGCGACCTTTTCATTCCGTTTGTGTACAACGCCTTCATCATGGCGCGGCCGTGGCAGGCGTCGCCGAAGTTCCTGCCGTACCTGCTGGAGCTGCACCGGAGCCGACGAGAGACGCGCGTAGACGCGGTGCCGCCGACGAAGATCGTGCTGGACAACTTCGACGGCTGCGGCCCCGCGTCGCTTCGCGGCGGCTTCAAAGCGTCTCGATGCGCCTTCGCTATTTTCAACAACAACTGGACGGACAATGACCGAACCATTCGGCGAATTAGAGAGCTGAACCCGCTGTACTTCAACATCAACACGCTGTTCAATAGCACAGAGGTTGCGGAGCAGCTGCGCCGGTTCATGCGTGACAAATACCCGACAGCTGTTTACCTTGAAGCGGGCTCTGAAGGGAGGGGCTCGGCAATGGATGGGCTGTTTGGCGAGCTGATGGCGCTGCCGGTGGTGGGGGTTGTGTCGGACGAGGAGGGCGTGTGCCCGCTTGTGCGGAGCCTTGCGCTTGCGTTCGCGGGGCACCACCGCGGCGTGGTGCGTGTGGGCGTGGAGCAGCATGGCGGCGCGACGCTGCGCGAGGCGCGTGCTGCGCTTCGGCACCGCGTGGTGAGCGCGATGCCTGCGCCTGCGTGCGTGTACAGCGAGCGGGTGAGCGTCGGCGCTGCGGCGAGGGGCGAGGACGCTGCTGACATTGCCCGCCGCGCGATTGGCGGGGCGGGCGCGGGTGTGGTGCTGCCGTCGACGTGTGGCGGCGGCGCTGGGCTGCGCGTGCGCGGGTTCGTGGTGGACGCGCGGACGCCCGGCGCGCCTGTGCGGAGCGCTGCAGCCCTGCGCGACGCGCTCGCGGTGCCTGCGCAGACGCTGTCGCTGGAGGACTTCCGCGCGGTTGCTGTTGGGCCGTCGGCGGGCGACGTGGTGCTTGTTGTGTCGCGCGCGGACGCGGACGCGAAGGCTGTGCACTGGGTGAACGGCGCGTCGGAGAGCGATCTGCTTGTGACGTACCCGCTGCCTGTGGAGGCGTACGAGAACATGAGCGCGGAGGTGCGGTGGTCGATTCCGTAGGGCCGTGGATGGGCTTGACTGTACTTGGCGAAGGGGTCGTGTGAGGTGTGGGCTGGGGAGGCGAGCAGGATGGCGTGAGTGAGGAGTGAGCCGGCTTGCCTGTGTGTGTGCGGGAGGGGGGGAGCTGTTGGCGGCTGGCGGGTTGCCGTGGCGCGCGGTGTGCGAGCACGTTCTGCTGAGCGCTGGGGATGCTGAGCTTCGCCGCGCAGTGATGCGTGTGTCGGCAGTGCGTCTCTCCCTTCTGCGACGCCTCTCGGCCGCCCGCTGCGCCGTCGGATCGCGACGCGCTTGTCTCCCTCCCTCGCTCTGTGGGTGTGATTGGGCCCTGTGCCTGCGGAAGCAGCGTGTGGCGTTGCGACCTCCGCGGCGTTTCTTTCGTTGCTCGATTGTCTCGCCATTTTGCCTTTCAGTGGGGGACTCATTGGACGCTGTTGTGCTGCTGGTGTGGGCCCGGCCGTGCTCCGTGCCTGCTCCCGACGGCGCGCGCGCTCCATCCCCTTGCAGCGCGCCACTGCGCTGCCTAGTAGGTTAGGACCGGGGGGGGCGGGGGTAGAGGCAGTCCGCTGGGCGCCGAGGCCGCTCACGGGAGAGAGGGTCAGGCTGCCGGAGCCAGGTGGTGAGGTCTGCGCGTGGGGAAGTCCATGCGCAGTGCACGGACCACCGCCCTCTCCCTGCCTTCTCGCGTTTTGCCTGAGCGGCTCTCTCGATGCCTCCTCCCCCTCCCTGAACGGCGCACTCTCCTCTGCACCGCTTGCGAGCTCCATGGGTGGAGCTCTATCTCCCCCTCCTAACCCCCCGCCCGGCACACACACACACACACTGGCGGACGCCCTCGCCGCTTCCTCCCCCTCTCTTTGTACCGCAGCGGCCACCGGAGCCGACGGGTGACGGCCTCCCGATTGAGGGTTCCTTTGGCGTCTGCGTCGCTCTGCCCTTTCCCTGCGGCTATGCGTGCGCGGCGGCGAAGGGGGGCTGCGCGGAGATGCGGACAAAGCCAACCGGTGACTGCGCATCACGGCCGCCAGGAAGCGAAAGAGGGCAGCAAAGGCTGTCTGCTTGTGTGTGTTGGTGCCGCCCTTTGCCTCTCCCTCCCCCCGGCAGAGCTTGGGTAGCTGACTGCCGCCTCGCTCGCACGTCTTCGATCACACACGGTGGTGAGGGCGGTCGAGCATGGCTGTCTGGGGTGCAGAGGGTCAACACGGAGAGCGGCGATGCCAGCGCGAGAGGCCTTTGGAAACACGCGGGGATGCTTACGCCAGCACGCGCGCCCGCCCCTCCGCAGCCTACGCGATGCCGTGCCGTCTCCCCCCTTTTCGCTCTGTCTTCTTACCGTTAACCTTAGACTGCAGCGCTAGCGCACGGCAGTCCGTGCCCACCCACCCACTCGCTGCGACACGGAGATACAAGTCAGCCCGAAACGTCACATACACACACACAGAGAGAGGGAAAGCCGCCTTTGCCATTGTCTGTTGGTGTTCTGTCTCTGCGCGGCAGCCAAGTCGAGGAAAAGAGGGCGGCGAAAGGGGGCCTGAAGGTGGGCGACTGCGGGCCCCCACGGGGGGAGGGGGCAAGGAGCGGAGAGAGGTACAGGGGTGGCAGCCCTGAACATATTCCGTAATGCTACCACATTCACGCTGCCGGGGAGCCCACGGCACGTCAGAGGGCGTGCACAGGAGGTTGAGCGGCAGCGCGGTTCAGCCTGTTCGCCGGGCGCTGCTGCACAGGCGCCTTGGCGCATGGAGGCGCACCCGCGCCGTCGGTGGTGCGCTCGCGGCGCTTCTTTTCCTTACCTGCCTTCTCGCCTACATTGCGGGGACCGACACACCCGCGCAGGATACGGAAGCGCGTGGCGACGCCATCAATCACCGAGGGCATGCCAGCACCAGGGAGGCGATCGACCCATCTCCCCCGGCGATGAGTGGCACTGCTGCCAACGCCACCGCGGCGCCGTCCCCTTCGCTTACTCTGACTGAGACGTCTCATCGAGCTCATGCGCCGCCGGCGACGACGACCATTCTGCCTGCGCCGCCCACCCCGTCTCTAGCGGGGACGTACAGAAGCGGTCTAAACGCGACACACACGCCAACTGCTAGCCCGTTGCCAGCTCTTGATGTCGTCCTGGAGGAATACAGGGAGGGCGAGTACTTGCCCGAGAAGCCGCAGGTCCTGCCCGGACTGCAGATCGAGCGGCGCACCTTCACCCCGGCGGAGCTGCTCGCACGCTTCGGCGACACGGATATCATCTACAGCTTCGTGAACGGGAGTGAGGCGAACCACGCGTATCGCAAAGTAATGTCGACGCAGTGCTCACAAAAGCTTCGCCAGCTGGAGAACGAGTCCTTCTGGGACGGTGGCCGCCTTCCACCTGCGCTGCAGCGAATGGTCGCGAGCAACATGCCGACGTGCCTGCCCGCCTACTTCAAAAGTGTGTACGCGGACATTCCCTCGACGCGCGACCTCGTCACCACGCTGATGGGGCACGCACGACCGGGAATCGGCGATCGCGAGACGGACGAGCTGCGGCACAGCCTGCGCAGCGTTGAGCAGCACGTGCGGTGGCACCGCGGCCGCGTCGTGATGGTGTCGCCCGGGCACCACCCGACGTGGGTGGACGGCGCGAAGAACTTCCTGGCTGGGGTGTGCGGCGATGCGCGCGTGCAGGCGCTGCGGACTAGCGGGACGCACCTGCGCGTGACGACCGTGCACCAGGACGCTTTGATGCCATACGGGATGCGGCTGACGGTGAACTCGCACGCGATAGAGCAGCACCTGTGGCGCGTGCGCAACGTGACGCCCGTGCACGTGTACATGAACGACGACTATTTTGTCAACCGCGACGTTGCGATCACGGACCTGTTCAACGAGTACGGCGGCACGATTGTGCGGACGGAGGGGCTGATCGCTGGTGGCGGCGTTGTGGGCACTGCAGGCGGCGGTTGGCTCAGGGGCGTAAATGGAACCGAGACATTCAACACACATGAGCTGGACGTTCTGCGCGAGGATTACCTGCCCGATGCCCTGGTGACGATGTGGGAGAGGCTGAGACGCGTGCGCGCACGCGCTGACCCCTCTGCGCTGGCACCTCTCTCCGTAGCGCCCCTGAATGAGGCGGTGGATGTGGCGCATGAATATGAGCCGGAACCGCTCCCCAACGTGTCGATCAAATCGCGCTGGGTACGTCGATACGCCACTCACGCGCCGTTTGTGTACTGCACGAACATGCTTCGCTTCTTGGAGACGCGGTACGAGCGCGAGTTCGCCCACAACTCCCTCCACCACCGCAGCCGCAAGGCGCGCGACCTTTTCATTCCGTTTGTGTACAACGCCTTCATCATGGCGCGGCCGTGGCAGGCGTCGCCGAAGTTCCTGCCGTACCTGCTGGAGCTGCACCGGAGCCGACGAGAGACGCGCGTAGACGCGGTGCCGCCGACGAAGATCGTGCTGGACAACTTCGACGGCTGCGGCCCCGCGTCGCTTCGCGGCGGCTTCAAAGCGTCTCGATGCGCCTTCGCTATTTTCAACAACAACTGGACGGACAATGACCGAACCATTCGGCGAATTAGAGAGCTGAACCCGCTGTACTTCAACATCAACACGCTGTTCAACAGCACAGAGGTTGCGGAGCAGCTGCGCCGGTTCATGCGTGACAAATACCCGACAGCTGTTTACCTTGAAGCGGGCTCTGAAGGGAGGGGCTCGGCAATGGATGGGCTGTTTGGCGAGCTGATGGCGCTGCCGGTGGTGGGGGTTGTGTCGGACGAGGAGGGCGTGTGCCCGCTTGTGCGGAGCCTTGCGCTTGCGTTCGCGGGGCACCACCGCGGCGTGGTGCGTGTGGGCGTGGAGCAGCATGGCGGCGCGACGCTGCGCGAGGCGCGTGCTGCGCTTCGGCACCGCGTGGTGAGCGCGATGCCTGCGCCTGCGTGCGTGTACAGCGAGCGGGTGAGCGTCGGCGCTGCGGCGAGGGGCGAGGACGCTGCTGACATTGCCCGCCGCGCGATTGGCGGGGCGGGCGCGGGTGTGGTGCTGCCGTCGACGTGTGGCGGCGGCGCTGGGCTGCGCGTGCGCGGGTTCGTGGTGGACGCGCGGACGCCCGGCGCGCCTGTGCGGAGCGCTGCAGCCCTGCGCGACGCGCTCGCGGTGCCTGCGCAGACGCTGTCGCTGGAGGACTTCCGCGCGGTTGCTGTTGGGCCGTCGGCGGGCGACGTGGTGCTTGTTGTGTCGCGCGCGGACGCGGACGCGAAGGCTGTGCACTGGGTGAACGGCGCGTCGGAGAGCGATCTGCTTGTGACGTACCCGCTGCCTGTGGAGGCGTACGAGAACATGAGCGCGGAGGTGCGGTGGTCGATTCCGTAGAGGAGCGGAATGGGAAGGATGCGTTTCTTTTTACTTGGCGTTCTGCATGTCTAATGTTGGCGAGAAGGAAGTTGCGGCCGCAGCCGTGTAAGATTTTGGCGGATGGCGGGGCGCTTACGAATGCACGGTGGAAAAGGCTGTGCTCTGGAAGCGGGCCTCTTTGGAGGAAGTATTGCTTGGAAGTTGAGGTGCACGGTTGTTAGAATGAATCATGAGAGGGGATGCGCTGTGGTGGTTCCAGTTATGGACGGTCGGCTGAAGGGGACACGTTATTGAACCGGGGTGGTGCGAGTCGAAGGTGGCGGCTGCGTGTGTGCGTGTGTGTCTGTAGGCTGTGGTGCTGGGGAGGGGGCTGTAGGCTTTCGATTCTGAGGACGCGCGCTTTTTTCCTTTCTGTCTTTGCGCCGTTCTTTTATTACGACGCAGTTCCGCTGTGCATCTTCTTCGCTGTCACACACACACACATATATATGTGTGTGTGTGTGAGGGCGAACGACCGCTTTTTTTTTCGTTTCCGTGCCTCATGCGTCTTTTCTGATGCTTCACTCATTCCAAATGCGGGGCTGCGAGTAGCGCATCGCGTATCGAGTCCGGTGTGTGTCGAGACGTGTACGCGGGCGTTCGCTCGTGCGCGTTTGTGCTATTGTATCCATTTTTTTTTACTTTGTGCTGCTGTGTGCTTTGACATGCTGCTTCTGTCCCAGAGGACTGCTGCACGCTTCTGTGCAAGCCAACGGGTAAAAAAAAAGGGCCCACTGCGAGGAGTCTCCGCGCCTTTGGTCGTGCCTTTTTAGAGCGAGAGGCCCCAGAGGAGGAGCTGTGCGCTAACGAGCGGCTGGCGGAGGGAGGGGGAGATGCTCCGGGCCTGGACGAGTGGCGGTAGGCGGCCACTGCCGGGCGATGTCGCTGACGCTTGCCCTCCCTTTGTCCCGCCAGCGTTGGTGCCGCAAGTGTTCCTCGGAAGGTTCGAGCGCGCGAGCGAGGCTGCTGCTTCATGAAGCGGCGGGTCTTTCGACTGCTGCTGTGCACGCATAGCATATATGCGATCGCGTGCGCGTGCCGCTCAATCGTGTCCCGAATACGTCTCAGAGGTCTTTCGCTCTCTCTCGTGTCTCTTACCTCTGCGGCTACGCTGCAAATGTTTTCGGAGCTGCGGCGGATTGCTCTACCGCATAACCTGCGCGCAGATCCGTTCCTACCCGCTGCCCGCGCGTGCCGTATTGCTTTCTCCACGGCAATGTTTGATCTTCACCTGCTGGCCGATGTGTAGCACGGTCCTTGGTGCCCTTCATGGACGGTGCTCGGTAGGACGAAGTAGATGAATGTGTGGGGGTGAGTGGGGACACTGGCGCTCGGCTGCCATTAAAGGGCCTGCCCACGGGCACCTACCGATCTCCTGATGCGCTCTCCACCTTCACTGCACCGAAGCTGGCGGCGAGGCGGAGGAGCTCCTTCGCAGAGGCCACTCGCACCCTGCTGCCGCGCAAGTCTGCTCTCTCTATTTCTTCCTCTTTACTTGTCAGCTCCTTCGCGGGTGCGGATGGGGTTGGGTGATCGCGGCAGGTAAAGGCTTCGCGAAGGCGTCCGTGTGTCTGTGTGTGTGTGTTCCCACTCGCTGATATTTTACAATTTTCTTTTTTACCGAGACGGGCCGTTTACTCTTCCTTAATATCCCAATTCGGACCCGCTCGGCGCACTTCCATCGCTTTTGCGCACCTCTCCATCGGTGGGCTCTCACTCGCAATGGTCTTTCTGCGGTTGCGGGCGGCTCATGACGCTGCCGCGTCTGCGACGCGCGATGCGGAAGGTATCGCCGTCCCGATCCCCGACGTTAGTCGCCTGCGAGGGCCGTCACAGGGTGCACCGACCTTGTTGCGACAGACTCGGTCTTCGTGGCACAAAAGCTGCCTCTCTTGCTGCTTGCGATGCTTACCGCTGCGGCGGCATCATACGCGGCGCTGCTGCCGCCGGCTGGAGGAGCGCAGCTCGATGTGGTGTGCGGCCGCGGCAATGACCGTGTTGCTGCTCATGACGCTGATGATAGTGGCGCTTCTCGTCATCGCGCTGACGTGGAATAGCCCATGGACGCAGGCGCATGTGGGGGGTTGGCTGGGCGAAAGGAATGCGCGCCGATTTTCCGCGGTGGTGCCGGGCAGCGCTCAACCACGCGAGCCGCAGCGGCTGTGGGGACTTACGGTGCGACTGCCGGAAGCAGGGTCCACGGATTCGGTTGCCGGCGATGACGTTCACGGCGTGAGGAATGGTGCCGACCCTACGCAGCCGCGACAGCAGCTGGCGAAGCGCCTGCAGGATCTGTACGGGGCGATTCTATTTCTCTACACGTTCGTGAATGGCACAGAAGCGAACCACGCCTTCCGTCGACTGACCATCGCGTCATGTGGCGAGTACATACATGGCGTTGAGTTCCAACTTGCCCTGAATGGCGTCGTGACCGATGGAAAGGGGACAACAGAGGTGTGCACGACGCCCATACATCGCGCCAAGACGAATGCAGATGTGATGGAGATGGTGGCTAGCCGCGCCTCGAGCAGAGTCACGAACCGTGATCGCGAGACGGACGAGCTGCGGTACAGCCTGCGCAGCGTTGAGCAGCACGTGCGGTGGCACCGCGGCCGCGTCGTGATGGTGTCGCCCGGGCACCACCCGACGTGGGTGGACGGCGCGAAGAACTTCCTGGCTGGGGTGTGCGGCGATGCGCGCGTGCAGGCGCTGCGGACTAGCGGGACGCACCTGCGCGTGACGACCGTGCACCAGGACGCTTTGATGCCGACGCACGCAAGGCTCACCCTCAACTCGCACGCGATAGAGCAGCACCTGTGGCGCGTGCGCAACGTGACGCCCGTGCACGTGTACATGAACGACGACTATTTTGTCAACCGCGACGTTGCGATCACGGACCTGTTCAACGAGTACGGCGGCACGATTGTGCGGACAGAATCAGCTCCCATCGCCGGTGCGGCTACCGGCATGCCGGGTAAGTCGTCTTGGGCCGAGGGGGTTCTGAACACGAACTTCTTTGTTACGGACGAACTTGATCTGCATCACGAAGATGAGGTGCCATCCGCTGTGGTGCGTCTGTGGCAGCAGCAGGAGTCTTCCCTGACACTATGGGACGTGGAGGCGGTAGCGGAGGGCAGAGAGCCTCTGCCAGCGATCAACGGCCCGGACCCACAAAACGCTTTATGGGTGATGCTGGAGCACGACGAGACTTCGCCACCTCGCAGCATTTCATCACCCATTGTTGAAACAGTCGATGATGTCTTAGCGGCGTACCGCAGTCGCGCGTTTAGTACGTTGCGGCCGCGATTCTATGCGACTCACGCGCCGTTTGTGTACTGCACGAACATGCTGCGCTACCTCGCCTTGCGCTTCCAGCGCGAGTTTGCACAGTCGATGTTCCTGCGCCGCGCACGCAGTTCTGCCGACCTTTACATGCCTTTCCTGTACAACGCTTTCATCATGGCGCGGCCGTGGCAGGCGTCGCCGCGCTTTCCCGCATACATAGTCCTCCGGCAGCAACTGAGGGGGCGATGGCGAGGGGAGTCACTGTCACCAAGGCGGACTCCGGCAGGGCCAGAGACAAACGGCACGACTGACGCGGGGAACGTGCGGCCGCACGCAGAGCTGTCACCTCTGCATCTGGCCGAGCGCGAGCCTGAGACGCTGGAGAAGGAGAAGCGCATTCGTGTGGCGCCCGTCGAATTGAACAACAGCGACGGATGTGCGCCGGCCACGATGCTCGTTGGTAGCGGTAAAAGCGAATGCCTCTTCGGCAAATTCTCTGACGATCTGCGCGCCAACGAGGACTTCGTTCGACAGGTGCGCCAAGCGCGACCGCTCTTCTTCAACGTGAACGCCGGCCTCACAAAGCGCCAGGCAGCCGATCAGCTGCGGACATTCTTGCACGACTTGTTCCCCACACCTCTCTTCCTTGAAAGGCATGACGAAGACGACGGGGCGCTGTGGAGGCTGTTTGGCGAGCTGATGGCGCTGCCGGTGGTGGGGGTTGTGTCGTACGAGGAGGGCGTGTGCCCGCTTGTGCGGAGCCTTGCGCTTGCGTTCGCGGGGCACCACCGCGGCGTGGTGCGTGTGAGCGTGCAGCGACACGGACTCGGTGAGCGGGACGCGACCATGGCCGAGGTACGGCAAGACTTGCGCTACCCACTGCAGAGCGCCATGTCTTCTGTCGCCTGCACCTACGCTGCACACGTCAAGGTGGAGAGGTCGCGCAGAGGCGAGTCTCTGGCGGCCCTTGCACGGCGCGTGGCAGATGGCATTGACAGTACTGTTTCTGGTAGCGCGACGCTGCCATCGACGTGCAGCGCCGGCGCTGGGCTGCGCGTGCGCGGGTTCGTGGTGGACGCGCGGACGCCCGGCGCGCCGCTGCGCGATACGCGAGCTGTGGCCACGGCGCTCGCGGTGCCTGCGCAGACGCTGTCGCTGGAGGACTTCCGCGCGGTTGCTGTTGGGCCGTCGGCGGGCGACGTGGTGCTTGTTGTGTCGCGCGCGGACGCGGACGCGAAGGCTGTGCACTGGGTGAACGGCGCGTCGGAGAGCGATCTGCTTGTGACGTACCCGCTGCCTGTGGAGGCGTACGAGAACATGAGCGCGGAGGTGCGGTGGGTGGAGTGGAGACTGTGAGTTGCTTAGCCGCAAGAAGAAGCGTAGTACCGACAGAAGGGGTGAACAGAAAAGGATTTGTGGTTGGGGGAGGGGGGGCGGAGAGGTGCCCTGCCAGCAGTGTGAGGTGCGCGCGCTTGGGTTTTTTGTAGCAGCCGAGGCTCATGCGCCGACCCTTTCCGCACTATCGACTGGCGATAGATTTTGGCTTGGGGGGCGAGGCTATTGGTCTCCTTCCTCAATCGGTTCAGCAACGCTGCTTCCATTCATCACCGAAACGCAGCACACGCGCGCCTGCAGGCAGGCGAACTGCCACTGGCTGGGATGTGCCCACAGGGGAGGCAATGACGCTTCACGTGGTGATGCCAAGACGGCAGCGCGTCGGCGCGCATGGCGTGTCCATCGAAGTGCACGTCTGCGTATGAGTGGTGGCGCCCCTCCGATCGAATGCGAAGGGCATAGATGTGCACCCCCGCCTTTTTCATCGAGGTGGCGCAGGCCTGCACCTCCTGTGTGTATGGGGTAGGGGCGTCTTCCACACAGCCCTCCCACCCGCGCACACTTTGACCCATTGTCACTGTCTCTCTGCCCTCGTGCTTGTTCCGGTTGAATTCTTCGTTCGCACCTCTGTTCCTGTGCCCTCCCCATCCCACTGTCGGGTGGGGGCGTGCAACGGCGGTGCACACCCGCCCCCCTTCCCCCCCGCACGACGGACGGCCGCTTTCATTGCGTGTATCTGTCATCCCTACGGCGTTTCAATACGTATCGGTGCCCGTCTACGCCGAGGTAATATCTGCCGTAAGCAGGCGTGCCCCCCTCCCCTTCCCCCTCCCCCCTTTCTCTGTGTCTACGGACATCTGCACGGCAGCGCAACACATCACTGACGCTTCCTCTGCGCATCACTTTTGTTGAATCACATTCGCGAATTTTCACACGCTTCGTGCTGGCCATCATGAGCGCTTCGAACCAGGAAGGCATCCCTGCGGCAGCGAGCGGCGGCAAGGTCACCTTCCGCGTCATCCTGACCTCTGAGCGTAGTCAGCCGTACCGTGTCATCAGCATTGCAGAGGAGGCCCCGCTCACGGCTGTACTGCGCTTTGCCGCTGAGGAGTTCGGCATTACTTCCGTCGACTCGATGGCGGCGACCACCAAAGACGGCACCGGCATCAACCCCGCGCAGACCGCCGGCACGGTGTTCATGAAGTATGGGCAGGAGATCAGACTCATCCCGCGCGATCGCGTGGGCGGGCCCGCTGCGTCTGTCTTTTGAGGGGCCGAGGGAGGGATGGGAGAGGGCTGCTGTGTGCCCGGGCGATGTGGGAAGGCCGTCGAAAAGCTTATCGCCGGTCTCGCGGACGCTCTTCCCTCATGCGACTGCCATCTCTCCAACGCTGTCCTCTTCAGCCTTCTCGCTGAAAGGCCTCCACGAGAGGCGCGTGCGCGCCTGTCTCACTGTGCTACCGGGGGCCTTCTAAGTGAACGCGAAGGGAAAGTATAGCGCATATGTTTCTGTGAGTGGGCGGCGAAGTTTGTCTCCGCGAAAGCGAACCCAATCGGGGGACGTGAAATCGAAGCACACAAAGCCGCACCGGGCGGCTTTCTTCAGCTTTGTGCGGCCGAAGTGGATGCCTGTGCGCTTTTAGGGCACCGCATTCGCTGGTGAAGATCAACTGCAGCATCATCTGCCTCGCTCGACTCCGTTGGCTCTGTTCATGACCCATGCACGTGCCTTCCTACGCCTCTCCGCCCCCTTTCACCCTCCTCGCCTTCCTCAGAGCTGCCGACCCGCTTGCACGTACAGCGTCGAAGAACCGACTGCCTTCTCCCCTTTTCCCTTCCTTACCCTCCCCCCGCTCCCCCTATCCTGCCCTCCACATACAGAGGTACCCCTCCACGCAGCAACGCGTACAAGGGCGAAGAAGCTCCGCCTCTCCGCATCCATTGCTTCTTGCGCTGAGTGCTGACGTGCAGCTGGTATTGCACACAGGCCCCCCTTCGTCGCCGCCACCTCTCTTTCTCCGTTTCCCTTTCGGTGCTACGCATCGCTCCCGTGGGGATCGTCTTCTCGAGGCCGCGCCCACTGCCCGTGTACGCACACGGCTTTGGGCCTCATCTCCAGCCGCACGGCTGACCTGCTGCGCCGCTCTGTCGACAGCCTTCGCCTTCTCTCGCCCTCTTCTCACTCACCCCTCTCCCCCAATCCGCGCCAAGGATCCAGCCCTCTCCACGTGACGTCATTCGCGCACGCTCGTGTGCGCCGCGCGTCGGAGTGCATCGGCATCAGCTACGGTGATGTCGCTTTCTTCGCAGTGGAGCCAATCCGTCGTGGTGCGGGCGACCGCCAGCGGCGAGGTCATTGTACCGCAGCAGCCCAACAACGGCACAGCGCGCGCCATGGCGGCAGCCGGCAACCCCATAGTCGTGCGAGCTCGCACAGCCGCTAACTTTGGCGAGGGGGTGAGACCGCATGCGGGGGACAGTCGCGACCGCGGCGAGATCGGCCAGGGCTTCTTCTCTGCCCTCGTCGCGGGCTACGACGTCAGCCGAACGTTCTGGATACCCAACCCGAGCCGGGGGGAGATGGGCCTTCTCGAGTACCTTCATCGGCGCGGCTCGGCGAACAAGTCGAATGTGCTTCTGCAAAGCCGTCCTCTTCCGGAGCTTCAGTTCAATTTCTCGACCTGCACGGGGTGCAACATCGACCTCAGCCACAATATGTTCCGTCTCTCCAAGGCTGCCATGGCCCTCCAGCACATGGACGCGACGCTTGGCGACGACGGTGACCACGACGACGACGATTTTGAGGTGGGCGTGGGCGTCGGCGGCGGTGGTGCTGGGGGGTCTGTTGTGGCGAACATGTTCTCTGGTGGACCATCGCCCTCCCCCGCATCGGGGCGGCCGGCGGCGGCACCGCAGCGCCTCAGCATCTCGACCCGCGCCTTTAAAGCGAGCATGCGGGCGAGCCTGCAGTCCCTGCAGGAAGAGGATTATTACCTTGTCAAGTACCGCGACTACAGCTCCTGGGCCGTCTCTGAGTACCGCAGCATCTGCAAGGCAGACTCTGTGTTTGGCCGCAAATACGTCGAGCAGTGCCTCGCCGTGCACGTGGGGCGAGAACCAGGGGAGCTGGTACTCATCACGGAGGCGCAGTTCCTGTACGGTGTCGACCTGCTGCAGCGACAGCTGATGAACCAGCTTACAAGCGCTGTGCCGCGCCGCCCCAGCCGGCTGGTCGGCGCGGGCGCGAACGAGAGTAGTTACCAGCAGTACCAGATCGACATCAACTACAGCGCCTTGAACGCAGATCAGTTCCGCTCTCTCGGCGCGCTGCTGGGGGATGGCATGCGGCAGGTGGGGGTCGAGGGGGAGGAGAGGAGGCGTGAGGAGCAGGCGAAGGCCGAGGCGCGTGTGCGCGCGAGGGGCGGTGAGGACTACTACGACTACAGACCGCCCGCCTGGTACGACTGGACCCCTGGTGCGATCCGTGCGCGGGTGCAGCACCGCCTTCGGGGATACTACCGTAGTGTTGGCCAGCTTACCGTGCAGCTCGCCGTCGTCGGCGTGTGCGGCTTCCTCGTCTACCGCGCTGCGAAAGGGTACCTCCCCGGCTTGTCCCCGCAGAGTGATGGCGATTATGGCGGCCGTGGCGGGCGTGGCGGCGGCAGCGGCCATGCGGGCCGAAGGGGCGACCGCTACGGCGGCGGCCGCAGGATGGACGACGACTACTACTACGACTACCGGCCGGGGCTCCTCCGCAGCATTTTGATGGGCCCTAAAGAAGTGCTCGACTACATATTAGCGCCTGCCCCGCCGCCCTCGCTGTGACCTCCGCTGCGAAAAAGATCTCTCTCCCGTTTATGCATGGGTATGTGCGCGTGTGCGTTTGTCTTGCGTCCCTGTGCCCAAAAGTGCTCCTCCGAGGGCAGCAGTGGAGCGCGCATCTCGCGCTCTTTCCCTCCGCGCCTGTGGCATGGCCATCCCTGTAATACTGGCGTAGAGGGGAAGAGGCGTGGGCGTACGCTGATGGAGCCCGAGTGGCGCATGGTGGTGGTGCTGGTGGGGGGCGAAAGACGTGCGCTGGCAACGTCGAAGAGAAGGAGACGGGCGAGGGGTGGGGGTGGGGCCGTGCCTGGTAGCAGAGAGGGTTGTATGACCTGAAGCGCACCCTCGCGCACATCGAGCTGCTTCCCCATCGGATCTCCTGGCCCGCCTCGCTATCCTTAATCTCCCCCACTAACCCCATCCCCCCTCCCTCCCGGGTCACCTCAGCAGTGCACTGACGCTTCCCTTGTATCTCCACATACCCGCCTCACCCCCCCTCCTCCTCAGACACATACACACACACACACACATACATACAGAGATGTACACATGTGCACGCTCTTGGTGGCGTGTGTCTTCCTCTCCATCGCGCCCTTTTTTCCTCTCTCATCTTCAATGTTGTGTGCGTGCATCACTGCAGCGTAATCGAAAAGAAGAACGTGCGCTGATGCACGGTTCTCGGCGGCCCTATTTCTCTCTCTACAGTTGTGCCCGCTTAGAGGCACCCTGCCGAACTCTGCGAGGGCATCACGGGCACTCCTTCCCCCTTTCCTCTGCCCCTCATTTTGTTCCCCTTCCCGGTTCTCATCACTACCCCCACCGCTGCCGCCGCCCGAGTGTTGCTGTAACGGAGCTTTCGTGCTGTTGTTCGGTGTACATCGGCCACGGAGCTCTGCCATCGTGAGGCGCAACCGATGGGTGGGGAAAAAAGAGACCAGGATACGGCACATGCGAGACGGGTAGGATCACCATCCACGGGGCACACGCGGAACGCTGAGCTGCCATCGTCCCTCTCCTTCCTCCCTCCTCCTCCCCCCATCAAGGAAAAGCAGCGCCATAGAATGGAAGGGTGTGCATGCTCAGTGCTATGAGGTGGGAGGGGAGGAGGAACAGGGGCCAGCAGTCCCTCTTGCCCAGACGTCGTTTGTTACTGCAGGCGGCTGGGGGGATCAGCATATTCACGTGCACTGAACACATCGTATCCGCTTGCCCAACGCGGACTCCTCCTGCGCCTCGCGCTCCGGCCCACCACTTTCCCCCTGCCCCCCCTTCTCTCTCCGCTCTTCAAATCTCCTTCACAGAATACGCAGGTAGGGGCGATCCATTCGGTCGGACGCAAAGAGGTGTGAGTGAGTGAGTGTTTGTGTGTGTTGCTCGCACGTGATCTGTCTGAGGCGTATATCCGCTTCTCAGACACAGTACACCTTCTGCAGCCTCTCGCCTCCCGATGCCACCACGATCGACGGTGTCAGACCGACACGGAAGCTCAGTGAGGGCGAAGTTGGAAACCGCTGAGTCCGTGTCGGCCATGCCTGCAGGGGAGAAGCGAACGCTGCTGCAGGCTCTTGTGCAGCCCACACGCCAGCGCTGCCGTGTGCAGCCGCGATTTGAGGCCTTCAGCCTTGATGGTCCGGATTGTAGTCAGTACAGCTTGGAGAGCTGTGGGCTCCAGCATTCCGGCAGTGGAGTCACGGCTTCTGATCGCGGTCAGCGGCGTCAGACAGGGCCTCGCAACCGCGCCGAAACCGCCTCGACAGCGGCCGAGGTGTGCACGACTCGGCATCCACTCCGGCAAGCCAGCGGCGTGCCGTTGTCGCCTACAGCGGCAGATGGTGGCCCGTCTCGCGTGGAGTCACACAGCATGGACGGTGACCAGCAGCCGCAGTGTATGGAGCGCATGGCACAGCCGCCGCCGGCCCGGCCTGGGGCTGTTCGCGGTGGCAGCTCATCTGGCGACCCGCCTCCACCTGGTTGCGGGCTTGAGGAGGAGGCACTCCCGACGATCGCGGGCCTTAACGTCGCCGAGGTGGGGTGCAACGACAGCTACGAGAGCGCGACTGGCGCATGCGACGGCGATGACTGCAGTGATGGACGCTTTCACCCCAAGCGACCGCCACCGCAGCATGTATTGGGGCGGCCGCACGAGTCTTCGCCGTTGCCGCTACAGGAGGTGGAGAGCAGCTGGAGTTTTACGCGCAGGTACAGTGCCCCGCTTGATCGCGAGGGAAGGGACAGCAGGGTGGGGGCGGCGGTCGCCCAGCCTCAGCACTCGGGGACTTTGAAATCTGACGAGCGCAGGGGCAATGGCAGTGTACGTCTGGGCTGCGGTGACGCTGCTGTGACTGACTACCAGGACGAATATGAGCCCAGCCTTGCAGAGTGCGAGGTAGACAGCAGCCGCCCGCCATACTTTCAGGATGCCCTGCCGGCGGCGGCGCAGTGCTATAGACGACTGCATGTCGCCGGCACCAACGGAGGCAGGAGCGACAGAATGGGAAGCGGCCCTGAGTGGAAAGTGGGTAAGGGCTCGGGCTTTGACGGCAGCGGTGATGCGTACGAAGATGGTGGAGGCGAGTGGGAGGATGCTCTCGCTGGGCGGGACGGTGCCACCAACGCCGATGCAGCCCCCGATGGTGTGCGCAGCTTCTACAGAGAGAATGGTGAGGGGCACATGGGCACGGAGAGCGTTGCGCTTTCTCGCCATGATGGGGCTGGCGGCGAGCCATCACATCGCCTGCTGCCTCCGCCAGCGCTAAGGGGGGTGAGATCTAACCCGCCTCCGCCTGCGTCGTCTCCAGCGGAGGCGCCCGCTAGCGTACCGCTGCATCCTCGCAAGCACCTCACTGGGCACATGCTGCGGCGGTCGTCTGACAGGGCGGCGTCGTTGCAACTGCGGCCGGTTGAGGGGGACGCCAACCAGCTTTCCAGTAGGAGCCGGAAGAAAGAGCGGTCGACACGGCATAATCCGCGCGCCTTCCGCAACCGGACGACATACACGTGGGTATCGACTAATACAACCACCTCCGTGATCCTGCCTTCTGCCACGGTGCAGCTGATGCCGATGTCGGCGTTTCCTATTGCAGAGGAGGTGCAGCCCGTGAAAGGCCACTGGGCTGTTTCTGCCCCGCTGTCTCCACCGCCGCCATATGCGCTGAGCTCTCGATCAGCTCCCGCCCATCATCAACGGCGCTCGCAGATGGAGGTGCTCGACGACAGCGCGGAGGCCGCCGCAAACGCACGCAATCGCGTCGGCAATTCCTTCCCGTACCTGCCAAGCCGTCACAGGGTAGAGGAGGTGGGGGTGCTTCGAAGCATGCCTGCGCCGTAATGGGAAAGCTCGCCGAACCCCCTCCTCCCTCCTCCCCCCGGCCGTGCTGGTGCCTGTGTGTGTGTGCGCAGTCCTGCTCAGCATTTCTCCGCTTCGCTCCCCTTTCATCCTCAGCGCCTTTTTTATTGCTGAATGGAATAGTGTGTACAACGCGGAGCCTCATGGCGCTCCGGTAACGGTGCGGAAGGGGGTACAGTGCGCACCCACAAGCACCGGCGTAGTCCTCTACCCAACACGTTAACCCTCGCGCGGGGTGGCGGTGGAGGATTGGAGGAGGAGGGGGGAGGGTGACGCCTGAGGGCGTCCTCGCAGGAGGCTGCGCATTCCTTCGGCCCTGTGCCTTCTTTCCTCCTCTTCTGATTTATCGCGGCATGCAGCCGCGCCTCATGCACGCCACTGCTGCCCTCCCTCCTCCCCGCCCGCCGGGCGCCTGCAGTTCTGAGGGCAACGCACACGGATACCAATCAGCACCACCGAGCAAAGCCGCTCTTGCCGCTCCTCCCTTCCATCAGCCCTCCCCTACCCTCCTCCCCCCACCCCCGCCTTCACCACTGCGTCACCCAAACATGCGATTGGTGGACGCTCTGTTGCCTCTCTTGGCCTCCGTTACGGTATCTTTCGTGCACATTTTTTATTTTCGGTTTTCTTGAACGCCGACCCTTTTCGACCGGTGCGCGCGCCCTCCTCTCTCTCTCTCCCTATCGGTGTTCTCACTGTGCGTCACCGCGTCATTCGTCTGCCCTTATGCGGTGCCTGTGCTGTCGTGGTGAGGCTCTCGACATGTATCTCCTTCGGAACAACTTTTTTCATTCGCGTGTGTATGTGTGTGCCTGGGGATGCTCCTGGAGGCCGCCTTTCGCGGTTCGGTACCCTCTCCATCCCCTCCCCGCCGTGCAGCCGCATCTTCGCCTTGGCTGCATGACATGTGCACCCACGCGTGGTGCGGTGTCGGTGAGCAGGTGGGTGTGGCCCATCGCCTTTGTTTTCCTCTTCTTATTTGCGGGGCCTTGCGGCCAAGGAGTGCGGCGTGTACCTGAAAGTCTGCGGTGGTGCTGGCGAGTCCCGTACAGCACACACACACACCGCAAACAGACTGAAGGGCTTTTTGTCGCTGTCAGCGGAGCAGGCGCATCTGTTGACCTCTCTGTTCTGCGCTTCTTTTGCGCGCGGGTGTAGACAAGTCTGCAACGTCATCGCAGAGATGGCCGCCCTTCGCTTTATCAATATCGGAGATGAAATGCCGAGGAGGGCGAGACGTGACGAGTACGCCACAGGTGGGCTGTTGCCCTGTCTTTGGTGTGAGTGTGAGGGAGTGTTCTCGAGTGCCGGACGGGAAGGAGTCTATGTACAGACGTGTGAGTGTGCGTGGAGGAGAATTGGCAGGGGCTGGTGCGGATGGGGAGTGTACTGTCCACGTCTTCTGCGGTCCTCTTCGAGCTCACCTCCCTCAAACGGCATGGCTGGCCAACATATCTTTCCCCAATCTGCCTGTCTCTCTCTCTTTCGCCCCTGCACGCCTCCTTTGCCTCACCTCCGCTTCGACTGGCCCTCTCTGCTCTATCATAATTACGTCGATGCAGCAGCGGACGTGGCGTGCGAACCATTGAGAAGCCCCCATCTTACAAGTCATCCGCGCATGTCTAAACGCAGCCCCTCCCCCTCCCCTTCTACTTGCCCACGGGAACAAAAAGGTTTTCACGCCATCGCATGCGTGTAGACTCCTGTCCAGTGGCAACGCTCTCTCTCTCACTCACTCCCCCCCTCCACACACAGACACACAGTTTTATGCGTCCCCGCTCGCCTGTTCCCACCACTTCCCCGCCTTTCCCTCAGCCGTAGCGCCCCTGACTGAGCAACACGAGGCTTCCAGCCAAGCTCATCCGCCGCGGA
This sequence comes from Leishmania martiniquensis, assembly GCF_017916325.1. NCBI lineage: Eukaryota > Euglenozoa > Kinetoplastea > Trypanosomatida > Trypanosomatidae > Leishmania > Leishmania martiniquensis. Next base: position 418,987 of record NC_090151.1, read on the forward strand.
GGCACATATACACTCGCTCACACAGCGTTGTGAGGCACGCCGGCCTCGCCGAAGGCGGCGCGCACCCTTTTTTTCCACCAACTTGCTATTTCTCACGGAAGAGCACGTGCAGCGGCCGCTGAGCAGCTGGAGCAGCACAATATGCAACAGCCGGAAGCCATGGCCAACCTGGGCGGACAGACGACAAAGAAGACGTACGTGACGACATACACGACGGACGTCGACCCTCGCACTCTGCCCGACTTTGACACCCGCGGAGCTGTGCCGGCGGAGGGCTGGCGCGGTGATGGCGGACCTGGTGAGCGGCGAGCAAGCGCAAGGTTAGCTCCTTCGCGTCCGCATGACTGGCAGGGACACCCCAATCCACCTCGGCCTGCGTACGGCCCACCGCCGTCTCACCATAGCGGCGCTCCTTCGCGGGGTCGCGGCTATCGCCCACACCCTCCCCCCACGCCCCATCACGGTGAGCATGGGTACGGCGAGGCCTCGGCGTCGACATCGTCCGCCACGACCTCGCTCATGTCTACTGCGATGAGCGCTGGTAAAGGCAGCTTGCACCGCCTGCGCAAGAGGTACACCACGACCACCGTCACCACGATTACCACCACCACGATCCTGCTGCCTCGCATGCAAGAGGCTTACGTCTTCCCCCCCGTCACGTCACATCACGTGGACCAGCAGCACAACGCCGGAGAGTCAGCACTCCCGTATGCAATTACAGGCGGCGACACGCACGGAGACGCAGAGTCGCTGCAGCCGCGTCTTCACAGGATCGAAAACGGCGGCGATAAGGGCAGCCGTCTTGAGGAAGCAAGTGCTCTCAGTGGGAGTCGCCTAGTGCCATCGAAGCCGCAGCGCAGCCCGAATGGCGAGGTGTCGCAAGCGTGGAAGTTCCACCAGCATACCGCTAACCAGGTGGAGACGGAAAGCCGAGGGCGGCTACCAACGCTGCAGGACCTCGGCATCACCAGCTACTTTACCAGGGATGATGTGGGAACCGGCGGCGTGGCGCCGAAGCGGAGGGAGGCACCGTATGCTCCGGCGTCGAGCAGCCCCAGCGATAGTGGTACCCCGCTGCGGCAGCAGCCATGGGTGGCGGGGGAGACGCGGTGCGAGGTAGAGGGTGGCAAGAGGTACTATTAGAGGTGTTTGGGGATACACCATTCACCTCGACCCTGGCGCCACGGTCGCCGATTGTCCAGCTGACTGTCTTCTGCGGGTGTGGTCGCGCATGAGCGCAGCATTCGCTGTCCAGTTTTCTTGCGCGCTGCTGCTGCCTCGGGTGATGTGCCCGTGACTCTGAGCGCGCCTTTGCTCCGTCGTGCATGCGCAGGTGGTGAGTGCGTGCTCCACTTACCCCTGGTTCATGGAAGATATGCCACCTTCTCGCTTCTTTTCTTCGTGCTTACGGCGATGTGCGGTCGATTAATCACGGCTGCTCTATTCGGTGGGTGTGCATACATTTCTTCCACGTGCGAGTCGTACAGCGCTGTGGGCGCGTATGTGTTAGAGCTCTCCTCTCCCCTCCCCCTCGCACGCCTTCTCACGCCCCCTTTTGTATTCCCCACTTTTTGTGCGTCACCTCCTCGACTCATCTTCGCTCGCTCTCTTCTCGTCGTACCGCCTCACGTAGCGTTCCTGCCTGTGTGGTCCGATTTTTCTGCCAATGCGTTCTACTCCTCTTTCTTCACCCCCTGCCCCCCTCCACCACGCTTTCATTCTCGCCTTCACTGCGGATGAGGCACACCACACCTCTCCGTGAGCACGGTGCCGAAAAGGATGGGTGGCGGTGGTGGTGGTGGACACAGAGCCAAGTGCTCGTCGCGTAGCAAAGGCCGGGCGGCGCACCGCTGCTACTGTTGGCGGTCAAGTCCGGGACGGCGTGACGTTGGAGTGGCCTGCAGAAGAATTTGTGTGCTGGGGCTGGAAGAGTAGGATGCGAGTGAGTTACTGTGCTGAGATGACTGCGCTTGCGCCTTGCTGCGAAGCGTGCGCCTACGGCTGTGCCGCACCACGAGGTGACGTGGCATTCTGCGAGATAGCGCTGTAGGCGGAGTTCAGCTGGGAGCTTCACGTGTGTTATGAGTGATGCGTGTGGCTTGGGGGAAGGGGGCACTTCGCTAGACGAACGGAAGAGGCCCCTTTGATTCCTGCGGCGCATTCTGTCCACGCCTTTTCTTTTGTTCTTCCGCTGTGCATTGTTGCTGGTCTGAGCGAGTCAGCGAGCTCGCATGTCCTCCCTCCCCCTCTCCCTCTCTCCCACACCAACCCCGAAAAAAATGTGGAAAGTCCCACATCTTTGGTGAACTTGTGGGAGGGGAGAGGTGGCGGCTCGATTTGGCGTCTCTCTCTCTTCATGTAGAGGCTGTTGTGCGCTGCTCATCCTCTCCGTCGCACCGTCGGAGGTGCGTCAATGGACGCGTACGTTTACGCATTGATGGTGTGTTGGGTGCGGCGCTCCTCTTTTCTTTGCTTGTTCTCGTTTTCCATTATATCGTCTTCAAGGATGCTGTGTGACCTTCACCGCCTCACGGTCCCTCTCCCCTTCTGTCCGCGCCTAACCGCTTTCACACAGAGTTGCGCTCACGCCGTTGGCGTCTCTCCTAAACGCACACGGCAGGCATGAAAAGGCTTCACGTCTGCTGTGTTCCTTCATGCCAAGCAGAAGCGAACCGCCATGCATTCCGCCTGGCGACCTCTGCGCCAGAATCTCTGCACCGGCGACGTGCGCATTCGCGTGGTGGCAAGAGTGGACAACCATCGTGGCTCTCTTGTCGCTTGTGGTCAGCGGCAACCAGGAAGGAGGGCGGTGGCCATGCGGGGGCGGGGAGCCTGCAGATGTGCTTCCGTGTATGCCGCAGTATGGCAGACCCTCCCTCCCTCTCCCCTCAGCATCATCCTCCCTGCTATTCTTCCGCGGTGAAAAAGAAAAGAGAGAGCGAGAGAGAGGGGGAGGGAGGAGGGGAGGAGGGCTCGCGATACGCCGCAGTGGCACACAATCGGGGTGGGTGGGGGAAAGGAGTGGGTAGAAATGAGGAGGGGGGGCTGGCGTGCTCGTGATTCCCACTCAGACCCCTCCCCTTCTCCGCAAGCTCTCCTCTGTTACACGCCGCACCTGTGCTCGTTCGCCCACGCCTAGGGGAGTGGGGTGTGACTCCGCCCCTTTCGGCCATTGGTGCCACTTCGCAGCGTTTCGCTTCTTTTGCCGCGCTCGCGCGGGCCCAGCGAAGTGCGCGGCGGCAGGGAGGCGTGCGATATCGACGCCGTGCATGTGGTACCATCCCAACCCACTCCCCCCCTCCTCTCTGTATTGCGCCACGTGCTTTTGGCCTCCGCCATGCGCGCCTCGGCGTCAATGCAGCGCGTCCCTTCCTTCGCTGCCCATCTCTCTCTCTCTCTCCGTCTCTTTCCTCTGATGCGACTGTGACGGCGACCGCCCTCCGCTGCCTCCGTTTGTTCGCGAGTCAGCGGCGCCTGACTGTGTGTGACTGTGTGTGTGTGCGGAGCTGTGTGGATGACACACACACACACACCCTATCGCCTTTGCCTCTTTCGAATATTTCGGCACTCCGCAGACTTCCGCGTCGCTGCTCTCCCACTGCGTCAGTGCCACCCCGGTCGACGTCCTTCACCAGGGGCGCGTACCAGCAGTTGCATTGTGACAACAAAGACGTCACTGTGGGTAGTTGGGTAGGTGGTGGTGGTGGTGATGAGGGGGGGGGCAGGCCGCTGCGAAAGGAAGCGTACGTTTACCTGCGCACAGTCGCGGCTGCATCGTACAGCTCTGCAAAAGGCCAGCGGGCCTGATAGACGTGTGCCGGTAAAGTATAGACTTTCGCTGCCTCTTCAACTCTCCTCGGCAACCGTTGGACCGTGGTACCGCGCAGCCGTCACGCACGCGCTCTTCGTTTGCTCTTGCCACGCCACTGGATACGGCGCTGCCCCCGATCCTGGCTGATCGTTCGTGCTCCTGTTTCACTTTCCTCAAGCGACGCGCGCGCACCCGCTGACCTCTCAACCGGTATGTGCACGCGCAGACACCCATACACACACACACACACACACGTGGACAGAGAGAGGGAGAGGGGGGGGAAAGGGCAGCCGTTTCAGCCCGTATAGCTTTTCCTGGCGCATCCCTTCCTCCCTCCCTTGGGCGCCGCCTGCGGATACGCCGACTCGCCTTCGCTCGCTCTGCTCCGCTTGGACGTACCTTTTCCACGCTATTCCTTCTTCCTTTGCGAGTGGCCCTCGCCTCCGCTGACACACGCGCACACGGCCCCTTTTGCCTTTTCTCTTTCGTATTTGTCTCGCTGCCGCCAAACTGAGGCTCGACTCATCCCTCATCGTATCTGTGCGCGTCCTGCCGTGGTATGACCTCCGCTTTCTTGTGTAGGTGACGCACGCTGCTTTACTGCAGCTGTTGTGTATGTGTCTCCTGCCATTCATTGTGGAACCGCCGATCCACGTAGCGCCCATTGCCGTGCCTTCGCCTCCTCTCTCTTTCTTTCATATTGACCTTCTCCCTATCTTTCACCCCTCCTTCCCCGAGCTGGAGTGTGCTCTCTTCAAGGCGACCGGGCCCATCGCTACTCGCGCGCGAGACGCCTCTATTGTGTGCCACCGAGAGCGATGCCGCAGATGCTGTCGTGTAATGTGCACGCAGGCGAAGGGGTGGCACTGACACAGATGATTGAGGAGGCGGGCAACTTCTGTCAGGGCGGCAACAGCGAGAACCTGCGTAATAACAGCGCCAGTCAATACTGCAGGGCCGCAGCCGGTGCGCTGATGAAGCCGAGCGAGGCCCTCCCACCGGCACCGTCGTCGCTGCCTCGAGGCAGCACCAACGGATGTGACGTATTCGATTCCGCGTGCTCTGACAGCGTACCCTCGCGTGGGAAGTGCACGGCTGCCGCCGTCTCAGAGACGAGCACGGCGGTTGCCGTTGTACTGAGCCCGTCCATCGTCACCTCTCTCCTTCAGGAGCGAGTGCATAGCGTGAGCCGCGTTGCACTATTACCACGCGATCGGTTCTTGCCAACGCCTTTGTTGAACCACGGCGCTGTGAAGGCGGCCGCTGCGGTGTCAACGCCACTCGACGGAAGAGCAATGCATGTGGCGGTGCTGGCTGATCAGGCGCATCTGCTATCCATCGCGCGCTCATCCCTCTGGACATCGACAGCATGGCTCACCTCTGTCGCTGACGTAGCGGCTGTGTCCCGGCTGTTTGATAAGCTGAGCTCGCGTCAGCAGGCGGATATGCTGGCCCGCGCTCATACCGTTGCGGCTGCTGCGGGAGTCGCAACCACTGCCATGCCATCCGCACAGGCGTCTGCCGTGCTGGTGCCGCTGACATCACCAGCGCTGGGTGTACTAATCATCACGAACGACCGTACTGGTGACGGTAGGACGCTTCGCGCAGCTTCCGCGATCAGCGAATGGCCTTCTGCCTTTGCTTCAGCAGAAGCACCGGCTGAAATCGTGGACAGTATGAGCGACGAGGCCGACTCACCACACACCTCGCGCACTCAAGCGCACAGCCCGCCGACCACAGCCTTAGAGCGGCTTGCTTGCCCTTATGTGGCGGGTAGCAATGGTTTCTTAGAGGACGCTGCCGTCTCAGCTGCTGATCTGCAACAACTGCCATCACCCAATATCGCCGTATCTGACACGAGTCGCCTCACTCCCGCATCCCAGAGCGCCGGTGACGAAAGGCGGGCGCAGTCGAGCCTCAGGGGGCATCATGGAACTGCCAGCATGCCCGACTCCCAACCACCACCGCTGAGCGATTTAACGCGCACCTCCACGACCCCGCTCGAATACCCTTCAGAGAGCGCGCTAACAGCCGGTGCCACTGCTACTCCTATGGCTTCCAGGTCTGAGCCGGCTCTCTCTGCCACTGCAGCGCCAGCGGCGCAGCCTCAGGGTGAGCGGAGGGGCACGGCGCAGCGTCATGTAATGGACAGCCGCGGCCCTTTGCGCGGCGACGCTCAGGGGAGGCCAACCGTGCCAATTACTGAGCCTCCTGCAGCTGCCTCCCCTCTCCGCTGCGCAGTATCAGACGCGACGGTGTACAACACGATGGAGACGGCGCCGTTTGGCGCCGTTGCTCGGTCGACTGCCACGGACACTGCTTTAGAGCAGCCGGCGGCGGCTCATGACCAGAATTCGCCGTCGCCAGTTCTGCCGCTGCCGGACGCGCTTGAGACAATGCTGCCACCACCGACGAGCGCGGCACAAATGGCGCTCTCTGTGCCTTTCTCTGGTGGGGGGGCGTTGTTGCTGGATGGTGCGCGGCAGAGCTGCAGCCGTGACGCTGCGTCGGTCTGTAGGAGTAGCCCGCCCGTGGTAGCAGCGGCACCACAAATCGCCGCCAGCCCACCGGTTCCCATTTCCCTTGCCGAATCCTCTGCAAGCGCGATGATGGCATCCTCTGCGATACGGAGAGATGCGGACGATAGCGCGCTGCTGGTCCAGCAAGCCCGGCTAGCAACGCAAAATGCTTCGTGCGAACCTCCCTCGATGCGCCACGATGCGTTCCCACAGAGCGTCACGGCGAGGGATGCGGTGCCGCCTGCCACTTCCGCTGAGGGATACGCCCTCCTCTTCACCTCACCGCTGCGAGCTGCCCACTCCGCGGCCGGCAGACTTGGTGGTGGCGCCTTTCTTCGTGACGACGGCACCGCGGCCCCGCCGTTAGAGCCCCTCATGTCGTCCGGGTGCCATGCGGGCGGCGTTCAATGCGCGGGTGGCGGCGCGCCCGATACGTGCCCCGCTGCGTCAGTGACAGCTGAGCTGGCAGGGTGCGCGCAGACCTTTCGTGACAGCCCTCCTTTCCTGACCCTGGACACCGACTCGCAGCCGCCCCAGCCTGTAGGCGGAAGCGTGGCGTGCCGAGCCGTCTCCGAGGCACCAACTGGAAGCGGCGCACGCACGCTCGCCGATGCGTCGACAACAACGGAGGGCGATGTGCCGCGCCGCGGCGACACGTTTGGCTACCGCAGCACGTCAGAGAGCGGTGTTCGAGCGCACGTCCTGCCCATGCCGCTGCAAGCAGCAGCTTGTCAGGAGGCGGGCTCGTGGCGCGAGCAGAGCCCCCCTCACGCCAGTGGTAGCTGCTGCGCTGATGCCATCCGAGAGCCCATCGAGGAGACAGCCAGCGTGGCGACGCGGGGTACACCAAGGGAGAAGCAACTTTCCATGCTGCGCCAAGGCAACTGTGTGGACGTGCAGCTCAGGGCTGAGGTTGATGGCGCACCGATCTTGGACAAGGCTTCTGACTCGACAGGCCCCTTCGCGCAGGAGGGCGGCCGCGTTGAGCGGGAAGGTGGCGGTGGCATGATGTCGGCACGGTCGACGCCACGCCAGGAATCGCGCCACTTGTCTGCCCTGCAGTCCCCCGCCAGCCGATCCATTGCAGCGAACGTGGTGCAGCCTTTGAATAGCATCCGCAAGGAGTCTCCCGTGCCTTTGGTGTCTATCACAGCCCCACTGTTGCCCGTGGCTGCCTGCCTTCGCCTCGCTGCATCATCATCGACCTCAGTGCCGCCTTCTGAAGGGGAGGCGCCTATCATTCGAAGACGTCGCACCGCACCAGCCGAGGAGATCGACACAACAGGGACGTCGACGCGTGGCGTTCCAGAGCGGCATAGATCATCAACGCCCCGGTCTGCTGCTCGCACACGCGCATCGCTGCTATCGATTGGATCGGCTCCGCCGATATCCCCTCATGCAGCTGCCATGACAGGCATAGCGGCTGCCGTCTCCACGTTTCACACGACTGCTGCTGGGCCTCCCGCGCATTTCGTTGCTCCTTCCCAGGCGCTCTCGGCGAAAGCCAAGAGGGCTTCCATGTCGCAGAGCAGCGTGGCAATGCAGCAGGCGCCTTTGTCATCGCTCATGGCGTCGAACTCGAAGTTGCTGCATGTTGTGGGCACGACGTATGATGCGCCTGCCGCGGTGGCGGCGGAACATTTGCGGCAGCCAGGCACGCCAGCCGGCTGCGTGATTGGCCCCGCGCACCACCATACAGCCGCGCTCTCCTGCCCTCCCGCCCCAGACAAGCCTCTGCGGCTGCACAGAGAAGCCGTGGCACCGCAGGCGCTGCCCACGTGCCGCAGCACGGAGGCTTGCTGCGTTGACAGGCCTTGCGCCACGGTTGTACCGCCTCGCTCCTCGCCATGGAATGCTGCCGTCTCAGCGCATGGAGGGTTACCGCACGGCGGTGCGAACTCGCCATCTTCTCCATCAGGAGCGTCTGTGGTGAGCATCCACGAGCGAGCGATTTCGGCGTCATCTGGCACCCGCGCTCCAATGCGTACGAGGCTAGAGGCGTTGCGCACACCGCGAAGCTCAAGCCACCGACGCTGCTCCAGCTGTAGCATGGGCGAGCGTCGCGCCGCGGAGCATATTGTTTTGACGACTTTAGAGTCGCCGTCCTCTTCCCCGCATGCTACTCGAGGTGAGCAAGCGCAGGCGGAGCAACGCTGTGCTCGCATGTGCACCAACTCACCTCCTCGGCGACCTTTGCGCTGTGTGGCGCACCCGCTACCACTCCCCGTCTGTGTTGAAGCTCCTTCTGCCACCATGTCGTCCTCAGCGTCTCGCGAGGCAACCCCGCCGCGCATGCCGCTTGATGTGAGCGACGCCGACACAGGGAGCGGAGCCCCCTCTATCATACCAGGGACCATCGGCGCGGCCGGTAGCAGCGTATCTTCGCCAGAGGTGAGTGATCTCCTCGGTGTACTGGCTAAATGGAGTCCAACCCCGCTAGCTATGCCGACACCACATCTAACGCCTCAGCAAGAGGCAACAGAGGCGGCGATGATGCCAGAGGCCGTTGTGCACAAGCGATCGACCGCGGAGGCATCTCTCGTTGCCGCTGCTCTTGCCTCCGAAACGCAGACGCAGTTGCTCAGCGGACGCACCGAGGCGCATACACGTATGCATTCAGCCAGTGACGCCGCTGCGCCGCCGGGAAAGAGGGGAGGGGGAGACGCGTGCGGCGCCTCCGCTGCGCCAGCGGCGCCTCCGCGCAACGGTAAACCTGGCACTGCAGCGGCTCAGAAGACGTCGCACGCGGCGCTCTTGACACATGCGGTGCCTGCCGCGGACAACCTTAACCGCCTGACCACTGCCCCGAAGGGGTGCCGGCATCCTGCAGTTGACAGTCGAGCGAGAGCGGTAGAGGTCCCATCGGTGGCGAGCCTCCTTGCCCACCCGCCAGTATTGCGGAGTGCTGCTGCCACGCCGTCTACTCGGGACGCTGCAGCAACGCCGATCATGCAGCCAGTGTCGCAGAAAACAACAGCGACGGCGCCCGCAGCTGCGAACGTCACTGCGAGACATCCCCTGCCGAGTGCGATGGGCCCTTCCTGGGAAAGGATGGAGCCGCTGCCTGTGGGCTGCCTCGCGCCTGCAGCACCGACTTTGACTACGCCAACGGCGCGTGCGATTGCGCAGCATTCGGTGCGACTGCAGATCTCCGGAACGCCGACCGCTGTCCCTCATTGCGTGCCAGAACCCTCTTCCCCTCTGTCCCGCGTCCCACACCCGCTGACGCCCCGAAGGGCGTCTTTTACAAGTCACAGGCCCGCCCCATTGCCACACCCAGCGGCGTCTGGGCTGTGTTGCTGGCCGCTTCCTCTCATCACGCCGCACCAGGGAGGAAAAGGGGCACGCCATGGACGTGGGAGTGGTGCAGCTCTCGCCGTACCCCCAACTTCCCCGATCCCCCAGCGCCTTACTTGCGGCACTGTTGCCAATAGCCCCGGGGGTGAGGTGATGGCGGAGGTGTCGCGTGGCACTCACGCCAGCGACGACGAGTGGCCCATCCCTGCTTTGTCGTGCCCCTCCTCCGTTGCCTCTGGCTGCCTCCAGTGCCATCGGCTTCAGAGGGGGTGCCGCAGCGGGCTGCCCCGCTCCCTGCCCTTTTCGGGAGTGACACGCGATCCAACACCCACGCCGGTGCCGTGCCAAGTGCCGGAGAGAGCTGTGTGCAAGACCCTCTCAACTGAGCCCGATGGCCAGGGCAGACGCGACGCTGGACCAACATCGGAGAGAGATCAGCCGGCCGCGCACCAAAGCGCTTCATCTCCTCGGCTGTGGTGGCGAGGGCGGCGCACCCTGACCCCTGAGCAGGGGCTGCGAGGAAGACGGCAGACTCACGGCCGCGGCGCCCGCATGGAGGACTTTCCGATAGTGTTGCCACCGCGCCCTGGCATGATGGGCGGCCCTGGCCAAGCGGCATCGCCGCGCAATTGTCCCGAAATTTCATCGCCAGCGGCCAATGCCGCCGCGGCTGGCGGCACTGAAGCTATAGGTGACGCAAGGGTGGTGGCCGCTACTGCTGCGCCTGTTTCCGCAACATCGCCGCCGCTGCGGCCGTCGACGATACTCCTTGCACCGATATTTGGCTCTGTTGGCGGACGTGCTGGAGCCCCCGCCGCCGGTGGTGCTGCACTGGTATGTGCCACGGCAGGCCAACCTCTGCATCGAGTCGCTGCTGCCTTGCCCGCATCGCCGTCAGGAGGTGCCGCTGCGACTGAGCCAGCGACGGCGGCTAGGGGGCGCGCCGAATGTGTCCTGGCGGAGGCGGCTAACTACGCTGGCAACTACCAGCGGAAGCGCCGACCTCGAAGCATTAAGAGCGGCCGACCGCAGCCTTCATCAGCGTTTGCTTTTCAGCCCTCAATGGGGACAGACACACAGTCACCACCACGCGGCCGGGGAGGGGCAGGAGAGAGCACAGGCAGTGGACTTGGATTGCTGCCGATGGCAGAGGGTAGCATGGCAGGGTCGAGCGCCGCTTTTGTTCCTGCTGCGGGCCACACAGAGCCGTGCACGCTATGCGACGAGGGAATAAACGCTGCCCAGCGTGACGCTGGCAAGGGCGAGGGGTCCTACCGACAGCAGCGCGCGCCGAGGCTGACGCGGGCGTTGCTTGACCGACTGCAGCGTCAGTACGCCGCTGCGGATGCCGCCGCCTCTCGACCGCATCGCTCACGAATAAATCGTTCGTTGAAGGGGGCATTTATTGCAGGCTGGCGAGACGACATACATCACTGCCCTCATGACGGCAACGGTGCTTATGGCTCACCTGCGATACCGCAGTACCGGGGTCTCTCAGCCTCGTCGCGCGAACAGCATGTGGAGAACCAAGCAGCTGTCCTCCCTAGAAGAGGGGGGACGGCTGCACACCCCAACGCGCCCACAAGCCCGCCGCTGACGCTGCATGCCATCGCTGGCCCCGCTGCGATAGACACCCGCGTCGAATCGCTGCTTTCCGCCAGGCCAGATCTCGCAGTGGCGCCCCAGAAAGCCCTCTATCGGGAGCAGTGCGCCTCCCCCTCCCCCGACCCTGTCGCACCACAGCTGCCGGTGCGTGCAAATCGTGGCGCCGTGCTGCGGTCACCCAGTCTGAAGGCGCTGCCGCTGCTGCAGCCTGCTCACCATGCCCAGCCCCACCGTTCTCGGCGCATCCTCGCAGGGCAGCCGCCTCCCAAGTCCACCGCTCGCAGGTGGTCCCACGCCTCCGACTCGGTACCCGTCGCGGTGCCGGAAATGATCTTTTCGCCGGAAACGGTGCTGACAGCGTTTCCACCGAAGGTGCCACTGGAGCATCAGGAGGCACCGGTGCTGACAGCAGTGATCCACGTGCTTCCCACATCAAGGCGGGTGCCTTGGCCCCCGGAGAGCAAAGGTCAAGGTGGTAGCACTCAGGCTCAAAGCGCCACGAAGGCGTGCCCCAGGCGAGGGTGGTCTGGGCAGAGCATTAGGAACTTCCTCCGCGGGCTTCGTAAGCAGCGCGGCCAGCGGCATGGCGGGCAGAAGTGATCCGCTCACTGGCGACATTGGCTGAAGCGCGTGCCTGCACGCCAGAAGCAAGGGGCGGCGGGAGGAAGCGAGGGAGGAACTGCGTGTGTGTATGTGAGGGTGGACACTGCCGTACGGTGTGCGTGCATGCAGCCCCCCTCCTCTCCCCCGCTCATAGGGAATCTCTCTTCGTTGGTGCGCTTACCCTTTGCGCGGTGGATGTGACTCATATGGGCATTCCTTCAAATCTTAAGATTGTACGGCGCCCTCTCCTCCCTTCCCCCCCCACCACTTTACCACTCCACTCCACTTCCGTGACCCTGTGGTGCTCCTCACCCCTCCACCCCGTCTTCCCCGCCGTTCATGTCTCACCACGGCGACGATGAGGGCTGTGCTCGCTCCGCCGCTTTTTCTTCCCCTTCCGTTCACATTCGAACCTGTGCATGATGACTGGCGCACTGCATCTCTCTTCGCACGCCTCAACGGGGCGACACTGCCCCCCCTTCCCCCTCCGCCGCCTTCTGTCAGCGAAGGAGCGCAGTGGAGTGGGGATGGACGTATTTGTCCGTGTCGCGTTCATATACACAAACACACACATGCGTATACACATATATAAATATATATACATATATGTACGTGGACCTCCCTCAATGAAGCCCCGCCATCCTCTCCCGAAGCATCGCAGCTCAGCCATGGACGCCGGCTGCGCTTCGCTCCCTTTCTCCTTCGCTGCGTTGGTACCTCTGTGTTGCCCACCGCCTGCGAATTCAGTGTGCGCAGCCCTGCTGCACCGCAACGCCGGATCGCCCTCGCCGGGACCCGCGCTCGAGTCCGGGAGGGCGCACCCGATGCTATCGCTTTTATTTTTTGTAACCTCTTCGCTGCTGACGCTCAGGCCGTTTGCCGATCGGCACCCCCCCTTCTGTCTCTCTCTCTTACACACACGCGCACAGACACGATACGCAGCACTGCACGCCAAAAGGCATCGCGCTTTTCTTCTCTGTATCCTTTCGCGCCTGCCTCTGCAGGAGAGGGGCATCGAAAGAGTGCTAGCGAGCACAAACGCGTGGAGGCGGCGCCCGGTCGCAGGGCCGTGGTGAACACCTACACAGTTCCCGAGACTCGCGCACATGCTAGCGCGATGCAGCAGATCATTCCACATGTAGTCGAATCACACACCGCGCAGCTGCCGCTTATGCCTACCGCCGCCGAGCTCCTTATGAAGGGCGCATCGTCGGAGCAGAGCCGCGCAGCGACTATGAGCAGCCTTCCGCCAGTTCCCGGCGCTACGGATGCTCGGCGGCCGCTCTTATCCGCGCTGGAGGCACGCAGCGGCGGTGATGTACCGCCGGGGTCGCTGCACCCCCACGCGACCGGCTTGCAGATGAGCGGCACCGTCGACAGCGAGGGTCACGATGTAGGGATCACCTCGGCAGTGGTGGTTGAGAACGGGGACACTGCCGCCACCCCTGGGGAATCTGGGGAGACTCCGGTCGGAGCCGTACCACCAGCGGCGCCCACCCCCTCTGCGGCGGCCGCCGAGCCTGCCGTGCCAGCATCGTCCGCGCTAGAGCCAACATTGGCTGAGCAGCTCCCGGTCACAGCAGCAGGTACAGACGCAGCCGCTACATCAAGCGTCAAAGAGGGACCCCATGCGAGCAGTGAGCGCGTGAGCTCTGTTCGCTACAAGTCAAGGGCATCGACCCCACCGACGGCGAACCGCAACGGCTTTCGCGGCCACGGTGATGCCAACGGTGCCTCTGCTCGCGCCCCAGGTCATAGGGAGTCGCTTAAACACTTAGCCACGTCGCGTCGCGCGCCCCCCGGTACCATGCCCGTCCGCCGCCGCAACCACTTCAGCGGCTGCGACGGCGTCAGCTACGAGAACTTCTTCTTTCACAGCGAAGACGTTGCTACCTTCGGCATCGGCACCGTGGGTCTCTTCGCCACCACGGCAAAACCAGTGACTGGCGCTCCTCATACTGCAAGCCAGGATGTATGCGCATCGGCTCACCGTCGTCGGATAGCTGGAGAGGGTCGGCATAGATCCGCCCCGCAGCTGCCACCAGCGCTACCTTCGTGCAGAGGCTCGCATCATCCGACCTTGGGAGCTGCTGGTGTCGCGTCGACGGCTTCTTGCTACTACACTCCTGCCTGTTACGCGTCGCCTGCCGTGGACGGCGTCAAAGCGTGGGAGCAGCGACAGGAGGACTACCGGAACTGGCGCTGCGAGAATTTGTTGGGGTCAACGTACTACCGGCTGTCCAATCCATTCGATGCCGGGGGTGGCACAGGAAGAGGGGCGGAGGCGAACGACGGGGAGTCGTCTTTGCACGACGTTACCGGCGCGCCCGCTCTTTACTCTGCCGAGGAGATACGCCGTATCGAGCGCCTCCGACTGCGCGGACTCCAGGCGGAGCGGACGGCGAGGTCGACTGCGCGTGCGCGCGAGCACGAGGTGTATGAGGGGGAGGTGCTGCTTCAACGCGTGCGCAAGCTCCGTGGGGAGGCTGTCGACTTGCCCGATTCATACCTGCGCGCCACCTACCCCGATCCCTTCACGTTGACGGGCTATGCGGAGCTGGAGACGGAGCATGCCAAGGGCCGCACCTACCCGGGGCCATACCGGAGTAAGGCTGCCAGCGGTTACCTCGCGAGCCCGAAGCGCGTTGTGCACGATCATCACCGCGCAATGCAACACCACCGCGTGGCGATGCGGCAAGCACGGCTTGATCGGGAGGCAAGGCGTCTGAAAGCAGCAGAGTGTCAGCGACGAGATGCTGCGGCGCAGCTGACCAAATGCCGACTGCAGCAAGAAGCCTACCTCGCGTCGTGGATGGAGGGCCACCCGCGGGGGTGCTGTGCGCGAGAGGTGGAGCAGCGTGTCTCGAATCACTGGAACGGTGTGACCCAGACGCGGGAGCGAGAAGTGGGCGCCCTGTATACCTCACAGGAGGCCGCAGCCGCAACAGCGCGCCAGCAAGAGCTGCGCGCTCGTGCCGGCGCAGCACCATCGAACAGCTCTAAGGGCATCTCGGGAGGCTACTGCCTTGAGCAAGAGGTGTGGCTGTCTCCATCGATGGCAGCTGCAGAGTACTGCGGAGCTGCGGCACAGTCGCCACACTCGCCGTCTCGCGTTCCTGGCTCCTCAGAGGACGCCAGCCTTCCTCCGCGCGCAGCTGCGTCCCCAGTGACGGTGGTGGCGAGCCAGGCAGCGGGTGAGAAGTCGCCGCCAGTCGCTCGCCCCGTCACACCCACCCTGCGGCCCGTGACGCCGACGCTGCCACCATCTCAGGTGGTGGGCCCGACCTCGACAAACTTCTGCAACGAAGTGAAGCAGTGGTCGCGTGAGTTCTCGTCTCCCAACACCGTTCCCGCCAACGGCGCTGACACCGCATATCGGCGTGCATGGAGAGCAGCATTGAGCGAGGCACAGCTTCGCTTTAGTCGTGACGCGGCGCAGCGGCAGCGTGGAGAAACTGTGCGCCGCGTGCAGGAGGCGCGCGAGAAGGCGTTTGAAGGAAAGTGGAAGCACGCAGAGCGGGAGCGGCAGGAGAAGCGAGAGCTTGCAATGCGACGCGCTGATCACACACACGCAGATATCGAGGCCGCCTCGGCGATCCGGCTGGAGGTGCACGAGGAGGCGCACCACGCGCAGCAGCAGCGGATGGTGCAGGAGGCGGAGCGCTACACCGAGACGCAATTCCTGCGGCAGCAGTCGAAGCAGCGGGAGATGGTCCTGCGCTCACTCGAGGCGACGGAGCTCCAGCAGCTGCGCGTCAAGGTGTCGTCCGCGTCGGGGGTAAATCGCGGGTGAGCGTGGGCAAGCAGCGAGTGGCGCAAGACGAGCAGACGGAACGGGAGTCGCACAGAGAGGGAGTGGAGGGCCAAAGAGCAGCAGCGAGTGAGTAAAACGGAGAGGGCGGCCATGCCCTCGTGTGCGTCTGCATAGCACGAGCAGAAGGCTGGTGCTACCCCCTCCCTTCCTCCCTCCTCTCCTCTACTCGCTTCGTTGCCCGCTGATCACTCGTCTAAATTGTACCCTCCGCCTTCACCGAAGCCTGCTCGAGTACTCGGGAAGGGATAGTGAGACGATGGAGACAGGAACGGCCACGCCTGCTGCTGCTGCTGGTGTCGCGTGCATGCCCCCCCCCTCCCCCCCCCACAGGGGGACCCTCACGTGTGCGTGCGATTCTCTGCTTGCCGCTATCGTCGCTCTGTTTGTCTTTGTTTTCGCCACTGTATCTTCGTCATCCCCCCCTCTCTCCCCCGTTGTGCTGCACCGAAAGAGAAATGACCAAAACAGAGTGCTTCCCCTTTTTTTCTTCCTTCGCGTGTGCCCCCATTCTCTGTCGACCCGGAGCTTTCCCCCCCTCCCTCTCCCTCCTGATGTACAGCAACGGGTGCTTAACTGCACCTCAGTTTTGCAGCGCGTTTTGTGCAGGCATTTATGTAACCCTCCCTCCCTCTCTTTCCCTCTCTCGTGAAGACTGTGAATGTGCAGAAACGGAAACAAACGGAAGAGAACCGAATGCGCGGACAACGAAGAGGGGGCGGACGGCAGACAGCACAGTTCGTGTGGTGCTGATGACGCAGAGATGCAGGCCTCCCGTATGGAGAGGGAAGCATGTGCGCGTGCCCCCTATCCTTTCTCTCTCTCTCCCTCCCCCACTCTCGCTTCTTGTTCTCTCTCCCGCTCATCAGCCTCAGCCTCCCTCCTCCTTTCAGTGGGCTGACGTACCTCCTCCCGGGTGCGGAAGCCGCGCACTCACAGACGTGCAAAGGGAGGACGGAAGAAGCGGTGGCGGGGGAGGGGGAGGGAGGGGAACATCGACCAGCGAGCTTGTCTAGGAGGGTATCTCGGACACCTATGCACGCACAGGCGCACATACACGGGCACAGACACGCAACCATAGGCCACGAGCGCATCAATACGAGTGAGACAATCAGCAGCACGCACAGGGCTGCATAGCAGCAGAGAAGAGAAGCAAAGTCACTCGAGAAGCGCGTGGCGATTATCCGCAGAGGAAGAGGCCCGCACGCACGGCGAGCGCTGCGCTGGGGGAGGGAACAAGATACACAGTGCGTATGTGCGCCTGCGTGGGTGCACCACATAGCTGGCGCGTCCCTGCCGGCCCAACTGATTCCCCTACCGGCCCACGCACTCGCCTTTGCGGGATCTCAAACTTCCGTTTGCTCTTCCGCGTGAGGGGTGGTAGTGTGCCGATGCTGTGAGGGCGGCTCGTGTGTGTGTGTGGGGTGGGGGCGTCGCCATCATCCTCTTTTCTCGCCCGCTTTCTCTCTCTCTCTCTTTCCTTCGCGCTGCTGTGCCGCCCGATGCTGCGACGTGTGGGTAACACCCATGCCTTCGCGCGCGGCCGCAGTGGCGCTTCCATGACCCCTACTCATCTAGCAATGGTGAGAGCGTGCGGCACGTTCTACGTGGATAGGCGGCGCTTTGCCACGCTGATGCTGTCCTCCACAGCGGCGACGCCGACGTCTGCCGCGGTGCTCATGTCGCAACGCACGCTCTTTTGGCCTGGGCAGTCGGGTGAAGGCTTCCTTCACCATTTCACCCCATCGAGCAATCATACTAAAGTGATGTCACCGCTGGCGTCGCTGCGGCCACCGGCGCCGCCGTCTGCGTCCGATGCGCGACCCTTCGGCTCACTTAACCGAACGAACAGCATTCGCCGCTATGTAAACATCAACGCGGCAGGCTCAGTGCTGAGTGCTTCGGACAGTAAGGGAAAAGCTGCATCCTCTTCTGCGTCCCCCGCGTCACCATCGACAGCGGCCATGGTACCGGCACCACCGCGCATGGAGCTCTCTCGGCTGCTTCAGCGCCATAACAGCAGGTCTTCTTGCGCCTCCACGTCAGCCACCGCGTCCAGTAAGGAGCTAGGCGGCGCTCACCGTGAAAGAGATCTACCGCTGCAGCAACGCGCAGCCGGTAATCCGACGGTGGCCAAGGCGCAGGCAGCGATAGCAGCAGCAACGTGCCGAGCAAACACAGCAGCGCTGCTTTCCACTTCCAACTCCCTATGCGCGAGGCCTGAGACCGCCGCCGGTGCAGCGGGCAGCCCCATCCATGAATCTGAAGCAGCGGCAAGCCAAGCGAGCCGCGCTTCTGGTAGCAGCGGTGGCTCACGGCATCACGTAGAAGTGTATAGGGAGCACTGCACCATTGGCTGGTCTCCAGAAAAATTTTACCAGGTAGTGGCCGATGTGGGGCAATACTCAGCGTTCCTGCCGTGGTGCGCGGGGTCAGAGGTGCACACGACGCGCCAGGTGCGGGTACCGCGTGGTGTAGGACGCCTGGATGCGAGCGTGGCGGCCGCCTCTCCTTCGACTGGAGGCAGTGAGGCCGCCGAGGCGCAGCTTGTCGATGCTGTGGAGATGATCACGACACTCTCGATCGGCTTTTCCTTCTTGAAGGAGGAGTACAAGTCACGGGTAACGCTCTACCCGTGCCGAAAAATTGTCGCGGCTCTCTACGAGGACGAGGATGCAGATGGCGAGGTGGCGTTGCAGAAGATGAGCGGGCGCCGTTCGGCGCCCGCTGCATCGCCACTCGACCGCAACTCCGCGACAGGCACGGGTGGTGGCGGCGGCGACGGGCTCGTGCTCTCCTTCTTCAAGAAGGCGGCCTCCTCAGCCGGAGCGGCGGCCAAGCGGTCCATTCTGCAGCACCTCCGATGTGAGTGGGAGCTCTCTCCGGTGGAAGGGAAGCCGAATGCGGTGGAGGTGCTCTTCTTTGTGTCCTTTGAGTTCAGGAACCCTATGCATCGCCACTTGGTCATGTCGAACGTTGTGGGCCTCATGACGCGCAGTTTCGAGCGTCGCTGCGAGAGCCTCTACGGGCCTCCGTCGGCCACGAAGGTGTCGCTTCCGGTCCTGTCGTGAGGACGCATGTGCACTCGCTAATCTGTTATTTTTGTCCACTAAAATGAAGAGAGAGAGTACGAAGCGTTCGGCCCGTAGGCACCGCAGGCGTTGCGACAGAGCAGCGCCGGAAGGGACGATGCCGGGGCCTGCGCATGTATGTGTACCTTTGTAACGGCGACGCGTATGCAGCGGCTACGCACGCAATACATGTGCCAACGCGCACCCATCCATTGCACACAAGCACAGCGGCGAGAGTGGTGATGTCTGCGCGAGAGGAGAGAGGATGCAAAGCGACGGCTGGGCAGCGGAGGATGTGTGGGAGAGAGGCGGTGGGGAAGGGCGATGGCGATGGATGAAGAGAAGGGCGATGACGCTTTGTTCCCCCTTTAGCGGGGGGGGGAAGGCGCCGCTCCTGAGGCTGTGCTGTGTACGAGGCCCCTCCCACGCATGCTTTCTTTGCGGCCTCTGTGCCGCCAGCAACGCCGAAGGCACACGCATGCACTGCCCCCGGTGTGCCGGCCGCTGTTGTCTCTGTGCGTCGGTGCACCTCTTCATATCGGAACACTTTCGCCATCCCCTCCCCTCCTCTCTCTGTGTACGCCTGCGTCTTGGCGTCGGCGCAATGCTCCGCGCCAAGCAGAGGGCAGCTGGTGGCATCTGGAGGCCACTACCTATACTTGCCTATTTTGCGCTGGCTGCATCCATGACCACCATCACCATCGCCTTCATTAACGCCTCCTCATCAGATCGCGTTTCCGTTTGGGCACCTTTGACGCGGAGGGGCGGCTATGCATCGCTACGCGACCCCCTCTTCATCTGCTATTTGCACTGTCCCTCCCCCGCCGCGCTTCATTCGATGAAACATACTGGCCACTGGAGAGGCGTCAACGTGATCGCGGTTGGGGCAGCATGCGGGAGGGAGGACTCGTGAGTGGGATAAATTCGTAGTTGCCTGAGCGTCAGTGTAAAGGAATAGCGCCTTTCAGGGCGTTCTTCGACACCTTACACCCCTATACCCCCCTTTTCTCGCTCTCTCGCCTCGCCTCGCCCGAGCATCGCCTCCTCACTCGCGATTACGCATGCACGCGTGAAGGCGGGGATGCGTGCTCACTCACGGACCTCAATCTCTTCACTCTTTCTCAGCTGACTCTGAAGGCAGAGGGCCGCGCAGATCCTCTCCCCCTCCCCCCTTTGCGTCTCATTAGTGAAAGCCCTCCGACTTGTCCATGGGGAGTTCTGCCCACGAGGCAGCTGCTGCCCGCGGTGGCGACGTGGACATGGCGGGGGTGCAGGTGCTGGAGAGCAGCGTGGACTTCATGTCGCTCTTCTACTGTCATCTAACTGCTTGCCCGCCGCACGGACCGTTCGTGTACTACACCGTTATGACGCTTGTGAGGCGTGCGAAGCGGCGGTATGGCGCGATTGGTGATCCCAGCAGCAGCAATCGTGTCGCCGATGCGGACGTCAGCAGTGGCTATGCGTCATGGAGCATTGATGCCATGGGTGCGGACGGTGCAGCTGCGGTGCTCCGCGCGCTGACAATCCCCAATGTCATGGCGCTGATCGAGAAGCGATATGACACGTCGCATCTGTCGAGTTGGCCGCTGCTCTATGTGCCGGCGGAGATACGCGGGGCGGACGTAGATGCCCTCACGCAACAGCTGCAGTCGAGGTCGCAACAGGGGCAGTGAGGCGCAGTTGGGAGCGGGTCGTCAACGCCTTGCGGCAGTGTTCTTCCTGCGGAGGAAGCGGCGCCGAGGGCGTGTGGCTGCTTATCCGGTTGCCGAAGTCACCCCCGCTCTGCGCATCTTACCCCTCCCTCCGCCTTCGAGCGTCGGACAGAGCGTCGACTCCGTTTGTGAATCAAAAAAAAAAGCGGATTGCAACTCAGAGCAGCATCGCATGGGTGACAGGAGAGGGGCAGCGTCTCGCGCAGACCTCTCTCCCTCTACATCCCCCTTTCTCCTCCCCGTCTCGCTCCAGCGCGCGCCAGTGCGCATGCCCACACGCCCGGCCTGGCGCTTCTTGCCCTCCGCCCACTCTCAGCTTCCTCTCCAGCAGCGCCTCGCACGCTATCCTCTCGTGCTCCCTCCACTCTATCTTCGTTTCCCTGGCACATCCTCTTTCTGTTTCACGTCACGCATCGCTCGCTCGCACTCAGTGCGCCGCGCTCGTATAAGGCTGGATCGCGGGATACCGCCCTGTTGTCCTGCCCCCTTCGGCCTTCAGAACTCCCCCCTTCCCTCCCTCCCCCGCCCTTTTCACCTTCGGCGGCCCTTCAACTGAACCGCAGCGGCACACGATTTCGGCTTTCCGTTTTGCCCACCGGTACTCTCCAACCCTTCCCGCTAAAACTCCCCCAACCCCAACCCCGCCTACGATGACCTCGCACGTCGAGGGACGTCTGCTGCGCCGCTCGGTGCCTTACGTGGAGTCGTGGATCGCGGAGTTGGCCCCAAAGCCTGGCGCCCCTGCCGCTGGTGGCGCACCCGCCCAGAAAGGCAAGAAGGGTGGCGCAGCAAAGGGTAGCGTTGCTTCCACGGGAGCCGACAGCGCCACGGCCATGTCGCGCTGCTGCTTCGCGGTCGGCAAGGTGCTAGAGGTGTCGCGCCACCCGGAGAGCGAGAAGCTGTTCATCGAGAAGATCGACCTCGGCGCGGAGCTCAACGCGCTGAGCAACAACGAGCCGCGCACGATCCTCAGCGGACTGCAGGAGTTCGTGAAGGAGGAGGACTTTGTGAACCGCCTCGTCCTCGTCATCGCGAACCTGGAGCCGCGCAAGATTGGTGGCGTTCCGTCCGCTGGCATGGTGCTGTGCGCCTCCACCGGTGAGGACCCGCACGACCCCGCGTCGGCTGGGCAGGGGGAGCGCAAGGTGGTGCTGCTGGACATCCCGGAAGGGACGGCCGTCGGTGAGCGTGTCGTGTTCAAGGGGCACAACATGCCGTACGAGCCGGTGCTCAAGAAGAAGCTCGCCAAGAACTTTGAAGAGGTCATGAAGGACGTGTACAGCGACGCTGAGGGCGTGGTGTGCTGGCAGGGCAAGCCGTTCCAGACTTCGGCCGGTATAATCAAGGCGTCCCTGTGCAACGCTCGCATCTCGTAGCAAAAAAAAAAGGGTGCGGGAGAAGGTGAAGAGGCGAGAGAGAGGCTCGCGTGTATGCGGCAACATCTGCGGTAGCCGTCCCTCCCCTCTTCCACCAGACAAAACCGCCCTTGTCTTCCCTAAACAAGATAGCCTCCTGTTTACCCCCCAAGCTTCACGGCGAAAGAGAAACATTGAGAAGAGGTGCGCGCAAGCGGGAGCGCCACGCGCGTTTTTTTTTTCTGCTTCCCCTTTCTGATGTGGACACGCCTCCGTCCCGATGTCGACGCCGCCCGTCCGTCTCCACCCGCGCGGCGGCCCCACGATCACCAACCCTGCCAACTCCTTTGCGCGTTCACGGCCAGTGAAAAATTCACTCCTACCTGGACTCGAACCAGGGTTATCGGATTCAGAGTCCGAGGTGATAACCGCTACACTATAGGAGCGCTCCCTCGAGGCTGTCCAATACCTGAAGGTAGGTATGACCGACGCTTCCCCTGCCGTGGTAGGGCTTTTAGGCGCTTGGGGCATTCTCGACGTCTCCGCCGTGCTTCGGGCGTGGTTGTAGGGGCGGGGGCGGCGGGGGGGGTTGGGCGTGGCTCCTTTGGGGAGGGGGGCTGGTTGGTCGCGGGCTTCGCGTTCCGCCGGCGGGCCTGGCGCGCGCCGGGCCCCCGGCCGCGGGTTGGCGCGTGGTGTTTTTCTTTTTTTGGGGGGCTCTCTTTTTTTTTTGGCCGGCCACGGGGCCCTTGATAATCGCCTCGGCGGCGCAACATCCCAGGTTCACCCCCAAGGGAAACAAATGGTAGAAATATACGACTCGGGCCACCAGACGGCGCGCCAAAATTGTGCCACCGCTCAAAGTAGCGGCGGCTCCCACGAAGTCGTCTTGGTGGCGTGGTTCACATAAAAGGTGCGGCCGGTGCCGGGATCGACGCGCGCCTCCCACGGTGGCGGCAGCGCCTGTACCACGGGCCCTGGCCTGGTCCAGCTCGTCTGCCGCATCTTGTCGTTCACATAAAAGATGCGGCCGGTGGCAGGGTCGACGCGCGGCACCCAGTCGCTGTCACCGCCTGTCTCAACGCTTCCGCCTGGCGGCCGCATGGCGGCCAGTGATGTGGACGCCACTGACGAGGCGCCGGACGACGCCACCGTCGGCGGCTCCCACGAAGTCGTCTTGGTGGCGTGGTTCACATAAAAGGTGCGGCCGGTGCCGGGATCGACGCGCGCCTCCCACGGTGGCGGCAGCGCCATCGCTCCATCGCCACTGACATGGGAGCTGACGCTCGCAACGCTAAGCGGGTCCGCGACGCTCGACTGTGGGCGCTCCCACGTTGTCTTCTTGGACTTGTGGTCAATGTAGAACGTGCGCTTCGTCACCGGGTCCGTGCGCTCCTCCCAGCCGCCTGGCAACACACAACTTAGATGCGACTTCAGCCGCGCCGCGCGCCACGCCTCAACCTGTTCCTCAAGCTCCAACTGCTTCTGTGGCCCCAGTGGGTGCTGCCATGTCGAGCGCGTCCGCCCAGTGGCGTCCGCGTCCGCGTAGTAGTGGCGCTGCCGTGACTCATCGTAAACGAGGGCCCACCCCACCGGGAGGGTGGTGGACACCATCGGCTCACCAATAGACGCCGTCGCGCTGGAGACACCATTGACGGCTGACGGCCGAGACGTGCTGGACGGCGGCGGCATTGCAGATGGCGGCGAGGCGTTCTGAGCCACCGCCGGTGGCGAAGTCGCGGTGGTGACAGTATGCAGCGAGCCTGTCTCAAAGAATGAAGGCGCAGCTGCAGCGGAGTCGGAAGGTGGTGGTGCCCACTCATGCGGAAGCAGGGGCTGGTTGCCATCGTCGGTGCCGCTGGGGGATGCGCTGCTGCTAAGTTGAGAGGACGACGGGGGTGGTGCCGTCGGCTGTCGTCCGCTGGGTTGTGCAAATAGGTCAGGCACCGCCGGCATCGGGGGTTGGTCCGCAGGGGTGGCTGCCGTTGCTGCCGGCATCGCGACCGTTGCCCCGGTACCGGTGTTGGGCTTCTGTTGCTGCAGGCGCACCTGCAACGCCTTCAGCTCTGCCAGCGCGGACACGGACAAGTTGGTCTGCTCCCGCTGCTCCACCAGCGCTAGTGCGGCGATAGCGGCCTCCGTGTTTGGCAGAAACGTGACGCCACTGGACTTCTCCATTGTCGCCACGCCGCCCGATGCGCCGTATCGCGCTGATGCATAGCCGAGCAGCTCCTCCGCCACTTCGTCTCCCTCGTACACAGCGAACACGATCTCGCCACTCTCCCGGGACGCCATCAGCTCCATCGCCGTGGAAAGGTACGCATTGGGCGTGACTAGACAGAAGGCGGGCTTCGCCTGGCCAGGCGAGGGGACAGCGTTGCCACCCCCGCTGACGCCACCGGCTCCGGTGGGCAGCAGCAACAGCTGCAGCAGCTTTGTGCACAGCGCGGCATCCACTGGGGTGCCAGCGCGGCCGTGAATGCTCTCCAGCACATGCGTCTGGAAGCGTAGACGGCGCAAGGTGGAGATGACGCACGTGCGGGGCCCCTCATCGAGTCCGCTGATGAGGGCAGAGGAGAAAAAGATGATGCGGGAGAGAAGGGCTGTCGCCGCGCTGTCCACACCGACGGGCTGTAGCAGCTGTTGCTCGATTGCTGTCATGAGCCGCGCAACCGCCGCCTTCACTTCCTCCTCCGAGGTGGGCTGGAAGCCGCTGAGTAAGTAGTCGCCATCAACAAGAAGATGCATGATGGTGGCGATAGCGATGTGCAGATTCGTAACCACCAGTAGGCACACGTCTAGAGAGAGAGTGGTGATGGTGGGGAGAGGGCAGCGGCCACAGCAACAAAAGGAACGAGAGCGAGAGAGGGCCAATGCGGCGTCGGTGTAGTGGTGTGCTCGGCGTACCGGCAGTGCCGCAGCGAGCCAGATGAGAGGAAGAAGGGAGGGGGGAGACGCGCGGTCTTGGAGAGGGCCCTCGAGCCACTCGTTTGTGCTGTCGAGAGCCGGAAAAAAAATATATATGCAAAGAGAGCGAGCCAAGTCGGCATGTGTGTGTGTGATGTGACAAAGACGGGTGGAGGAGGAGAGCAGGAAAGGCGCAGAGAAACGGCTTGAAGAAGAGGTGCGGCATGGTGGCGGCGGGGAGGCAATAAGGGCATGCCATGGCGCGCCCTCCCCACTACGGCCTCACAACTTGTGTGTGCGCACCACGCCCTCACTGTCGCGCCACACCGCCCGTAAAGGAAATATCTTCTGCACAGTTTCGCCCCCCCCCCCCTTCTGCTGCGAAGCACTCGAGGCCCGCGAGAAAGGGGGGAGGGGAGAGGCGTTTGCGTTGGTTATGGGTGTGCGCACAGAGACGTCCACCAATGTGTACATAGGACAACGGCGCGCCTGACAGCAACTCAGAGGAGTGCATCACGTCTCGTGGGGATTGGGGCAGCACCAAACGTCTTTCCGCATCCACTTACTCGCCAGAGTCATCACCCCAACGGTGATGGTGATGTCGGTGGTGGAGGTGGGGCGGAGAGCCAAAGAGAAAAAGGAGGAAGGCTGTGGTGTGTTGTTGCGCCCTTGTGGGGCATTGCAGCTATGCGTCGGAGTCGCTCTCGCTGCCAAAGTCGTCGCTGTCGGAGTCGGCGCGAGTGCGCTTGCGCTCGCTGCCGGCGGTCGCCGCAGCGGAGCTGTTTTTGAAGGGGTCCAGCCACAACTGCACCTCTTCTTCCACGGACTTGGCGAACTTCTCGCTGATGAACAACATCGGGGCCATTACGGACGAGGCCGTGCTGGCGCTTTGAAACATAGCAGAAACGCTGCCCCGGTTCGCATCCGAGTTGCTGATGCGCAGCAGCATCTCTAGCGCGGACGGGTCACGACACGTCACAGTCGCCCCGCGCTCCGCTGTCACACCCTTGAGCAAGGCCTTTAATTGCACATCTGCCATCGTGCACGGGCGCACTGAAAACAAGAGGGGTGAGGGGGAGGGGGAAAGGGGATGCCGACGGGTGTGGATGTGTTGCGTGTCGTCGCAGGTGGGGCGGAGATGAGTGAGGATGAGGGGCAGCGGCGGGTGGAGAGGGAAGATTGTTCATGGGCACCGGAGAGCGTGTCTGGGCAAGCCCAGTTTTTGCCTTCTTCGACACAAGGAAAGGGGAAAGCGCCCACGGGGCCCCGCTCGACTCGCGGCGCCCCAACGCCACTCGGCCTTCTCCTCCTGCGCCCCCCCCCCCCCCCCAAGTGGTGCAGAACGAGAGGGTTGCACGCCCATTACAGCCACGCGCCGACACAGCCACCTGAGCAATGACCTCCGCCTCGAGCGGTGCCTTCCACACGCCACCCACCCCCACACGCCTCGCAGGACGCCATGGCGGCACGCACGACTGGGGTGACGGAGGCTCTCCCCCCCCTCACACCCGTGGGCAGCGTGAGGGCCGCGCGAGATGCGCTCCGACGCCACGCCACCCCGGACTTGACCGCCGACAGCAGCAGTGATGCACCGCTCGGCCTTCGCAACGTGGTGAGCACTTGTCCCTGTGCCCACATCAGGTGAGGCGGCTTGGCGCCCAAGAGGGGGGAGGGGAGGGGGGCACTGCACATTCCGGCGATAGAGACGCTTCAGCATGTGGGCAGGCGAATGGAAAGATCGACTGACTCCACCAACACACTTGTATACCCCCATACATATCGCAACGACACGCACGTCTGTGGGCCCACATGAAGCCCCCCCTCTCCCCCCAGCGCCGGCCTCGCTTGTGCAATGGCAGGGAGAGATGACGCGCATGTGTGCTCGACGGCGCCCGTCACATGACAGCGAGAAGGCACTGAAAACGCCGACATATACACGCGTTACCCGCCCGCCGTCGGCAGACGGACGACGAGGAGGAGAGCGTCACCGTGACGCTGCTGCTGCTGCCGTGTACACAGGGAATCATAGACATCGTGGGAGGGAAGGAGCAACGCGGCAAGAGCAAAAAAGAAGCGTACGTGGACGAGCTGCAGAGAGTGCAAGAGGACTCCATGGCGGAGTGGTGCGTGCGCTGGTCAAGAGGCGCGCGTAAAGAAAGTTGACAACTCTGAAGGCGGTGGCGACGTGCATGCCAGTGCTGTGCGGCCCCTCAGCACCGCCGCTGCTGCTGTTGCTGCGGCGGCACGTGCCCTCGACACCTCAGTCCTTCTCCATGCGGCTGTTGAGCAGCTCTTGCCGGCTGGAGGCGAGGTAACTGCGAATTTCGTCCGCCGCTATCTTCTGGAAGACCAACGCCTGATCTTGGCACAGCTGTGTGCGATGCAGAGCCTCCTCCGCCATCAGGTCACGCGCAACCGCGGGTTGCAGTTCGTCACACGCGGCCTCATACTTTAGTTGACAGAGACGCGCGTGGCGGTACTCCTTTGCCATTGCCTCGGCAAGAGCGCCAGCGTATAGCCGCTGCAGCCGCTCCACATCCATCCGGCCCGCCCGTTCCCACTCTTCCAGCACGAAGATCTGATAGAGCTGCTGCTGCACAAACGCGAAGTACGCGAGGCGCCTCGCACGATCCTCACTCTCCGCGGCGGCAGACTCCTTCGCCTCGCGCATCACTTGCAGCCGCCGCGCCTCGATCCAGTGTGGCACCTCAGCATTTTCGATTGCCTTGCGGCACCGCGGCTCCTCGGCGAAGGACAGGGAGCGGCGGTGGAGGATTTCCTGCAGCTGCGTCACATCCAGCAGAAAACGGCAGTAGCTGTTTCGTATGCTCCAACGCCACACCGTCTCCTCCTGTGCCACGCTAAGGTTGTTCACATGGCGAAGGGCCGCCATAACAGGCGACAACGTCCTTTCCACACCCCACACCATCTGCGTCAGCTCTTCCTGCTCATGGCGCACGAGCTGCTGGCGAAGCTCGCGCTCCCACTGGACCAACTCGCACACCATCTGGTCGTACTCTGCCGTCAGCATTATGAGCTGTTGGGCGGTGGCATCTGTCGATTGTGCGGACACCGCTGGCGCAGCGGTTTTGGCGGTAGAGCGAGAGAGGCACGGGAAGAATCCACTACCGGCTGGCACCGCTGTGTCCATGCTCCCTGCAGAGGCTTCAGGATCACCGCTGGGGGTTACCTCATGGGGACGTTGGGCGACACAGGACCTTTTCAGGTCGCAAGTGAGAGTTGCACGGCCACCTTTATTGACGACCAGCATTGCCGGCGATGTCGACCACGCCGCGTCAGGGGCGGGGGCGCTGTAGCTCTGCGACTGCTGCTGTGAGACGCAGAGGCCTGCGCACGTTTCTGTATTAGCTCCAGGGATGATGGTGAGAGTGGCGTGAAGAGCACCACGAAACGTCACACCGAGCGTGCCAGCGCGGATGGGCCAATCTGACGTAGAGAAGACCAGCGCGGAACAGAGAGAGAGGGAACGAGACGGGTGGAGAGCATGCCAGCGCCAGAGAGGGGAGAGGGGGGAAGGGGGAGGCTCAAGACCGAGTTGAGCGGGCACCAATGCATGGGAACATCGTGTTGCACGTGCTCCTCGCCCTTTTGGCCGTAGGCTGCCGCCCTCTCTCCCTCCCTTCGCCGCCGCCGCTGCGCGGGTCGCCGATCCCAGCCGCGAGCGCCACATCGAGGAGGGGAGAGAGAGGGGGGGCGCAAAGAAAGCGAAGGGTTCCCCCCTCTGACGAGCACCCGCCGCGGCTTTGGTGGTGCTCTCCCCAGCACTGAGAGGGTGCACAACGCTGGGCAATGAGAAACCGAAATGGACACACAGCAGACACGAAGCAGTGCGCAACGAAAGGCGCAGAGACTGGCCGACAAGGAAGGGGGCTCCTCCCCCCTCCTTGTCGCCACACATGCACATAAACACTCACAGAGAGAGAGACAGAGAGACGCACAGGTGTGAATCAGAGATGCGTTCGAACCTGCGCGTCCACAATATCGGCGAGGTGAGCCAGTAGCGCCATGTTGCGCATAGCCGCTAGCTTCCCCTGCTTGGCGAGCGGCGGCAATACCGCCGATGCAGGAGACTCGCCCCGAGGCCTCTTCAAGGCAGGATCCCCCTCGTCGCCTTGCGTATCTGCCACGTCACAGTACTGCATAACTTCGAGAACAATATCGTGCACCTCTGCCACCTCTGCGAGGAAGAGACGGAGGTCGGCGCGCAGGGAAGTCGACTTGGCGGCGGATGCCATGCACGACGTGAGGAAAGGCGACAGCGGCGGCTTCGCGGACTGGCCGCACTCTGACCCGGCTAACGGTGACGCAACCTCTGCTGCGGCGACCAGGAATGTGAAGATGCGTATCAGTGCGGCGCAAAGCCCCTTCCAGGACTCGCTGACGACGGTGCCATCGCCAACCATCAAATCACCCTCGTCCCGAGACGGTGGCCTCTTGGTCCCGATCGTCCCATCCGCCTCGCTGTGCATCGCCATCGGCCTGCTCACCGCTCGAAGCGAACGCCCGTCGCTGTCGGCGCCGGCGCTGCTCCACAGTTGCCCTTCGATTCGTGCTGACTGCGGGTGCGCTTGGCGCACGCGTCTGTCAGGTCTGCAGAGCAGCATAGCCTCCGCGCACTCCTTGGTCAATTTCATGACCCACAGCAGGAGGAGGCTAAAGCTGTTCGCGTCAACGGAGCCAAGGAGGAGTCGGTGGGTGACCGGCAGCGGGCACGCCGCGTCAAGCACACGGTAGCGTATGAGCTGCGCAGGGGTGGGGAGCAGCAAAAGAGCCGCCGGTGCGCCAGGCGTGTGCGCAGCGTCTCCTGTCTCTCCATGGGTGAGTGGCACCTGTACCGCACTGCTTATTGGGAAGGTCCACGGGGGAGGGTGTCCACCAGAGCACTTGAGAACCTGATGGGGGCCGCACGAGGAGGGGTGCATGTCGCGCCGAGAAGTGTCGCGCTCACACCAGCTTGTCGCCTCGGCGGCACTGGCGCTCACATCAGTACCCGTATCGCTGTTTCCGGCAAAGTCCAAAAAGTCTGCGGTGGCTGCCCATAGCTGAAGCAGCTCTCCCAGCGAGTAGAAGACCATGCCTGCGTGCAGCCCCAGCAGTGATGACGCCGATGATGGGGCAGATTCGATCGAGCCCGCATCGGCACCCATCAATCGGCCTGCAGTTGGCGGTTGAGCAGCAACCGGAGGATCACTGCCCGTCGTCCCCGCCGTGGCCGCGGCGGCGCCTTCACGCCACCACGAGAACAAACCTGCGGCAGCCTCCGTTAGGGACCTCAGCAGGCGACACTGCTCCTTGAGACACTGCTGCAGGTGCAGCTCCTCTCGATAAACGCGCATGAGCTCCTGCTGCGCTGCAACGTGTGGCATCAGAGCCGGTGGGGACGGGGGCGGAGGGACGCTCATGTGATGGTGAAGGGGGCGCGGCAGTGCATAGCCGTCAAGTGCCCCACACCCCCCACCGCTGAAGAGAGGAAGAGAGAGCAAATTAGTCTCTAGACGCGAACAGCCATGCCGAGAGGGCTGCGCGTGAAGTGCGTGCGATGTGTATACGTGCGTTTCGAGCGAGGGGGGCAGAGGCGCGCAGATGGGGCTATTGGGCAGACGCAGAAGGCCATGGAGGATGCAGGCGCACGCAGAAGGAGTAGAAGCAGCAGCAGCAGCCGATCATGAAGAGACGGCTCCATGACCGATGCGAGCAAGAGGGTAAGCGCCCCCCCAAAGCCTCTCGGATGAGAGAGGGGGGAGGGGGCAGGGCAGCAATCGGAAAGGGATGCGCAATGACGAAGAGTGCCGAGTAACCGACCCCACTCCCCTCCCTCTCCCTCTCCCTCTCCTCACCAAAGCAGCGGCATCCGCCCGCCACGATGTGCGATTCATTTTTGAGACGAAAAAAACCCAAAAAAAAAAGAAAACAAAACCGCAAAAGACGACGGCGAAGCGACAGAGGAGAGGGGCGATCGCGCGCACGTGTCGTTGTGCGTCCTCTGTGTGTATGCTCGCCCTTCCCCACCCCCTCCCATCCATGGAGGGCGTGACGAGCCGGTCCCTCCACTAACACATGCGCCGCACACACACACACACACAGACACAGACACAGACGGAGGTGCGTGTGAAGAGCAGGAGAGCCGAAAAGGCCGCCTACTCCCGTCCCGGCACACGAAAGTGGACACAGATTCATCAGCACAGAGACGGCGGGCTACCAAGCAACAACGCGAAGACGCACACCGCGAGTCCGGCTGCCCACCAAATGCGTCCAACACCCTTCTCTCGCTGCAGTCGTGAAGCGTTTCTACTCTCTTCTTCCACTGCTGCTGCCTCTCCCTCCCCCTCACATCCACTCAGTCTGCACGCATGCGGCGCACTGGACGCGCGTGCGACAAAGGGATCACACACACACACACACACACTCACATAGACACATATCTGTGAAGTGAGGAGGGCGGG
Organism: Leishmania martiniquensis; assembly: GCF_017916325.1. NCBI lineage: Eukaryota > Euglenozoa > Kinetoplastea > Trypanosomatida > Trypanosomatidae > Leishmania > Leishmania martiniquensis. The sequence goes on from NC_090151.1 coordinate 450,139, forward strand.
GACGGGGACGGCGGTGGCACGAGAGAGAGAGAGAGGGGCAGGGGCGCGAGTGATGGGTCGGCCTTAGTAGTTCAGCTTCGTGCGGCGCCAGTGGCGGCGCTTCTCGTTCCACTTGATGCGATTGCCCGTGCGAAGGCGAATCCAGTACGGCACCGGCTTGTTCTGGTTCATCTTCTTCGCATACTTCTTCTTCACGGCCAGCGGCTTGAAGCGGCCCATGATGGCGTATGGACGTGTGCGTGTGTGTGCAGTGGTGGTGGTGAATAGGCTACTGCGCACCGATGCAGACACAAACAGCAACAGCAGCGCTCTCGCTCTCTACTGCGCGGGTGAGCGCGATTTGGTGTTTGGTTGGAGGGAGAAAGGCGGAGGGGATGGAGGGGGAGGTGGAGAGACGATGATGTGCAGAGAGCAGCCTTGTGCAGGTGCGGCAGGCACGGACGCTGGCGCCGCTGCAGCCTCCTCCACAGACAGAGAGAGGGAAAGGGTGCGTGAAGGATCAAAAAAAAATGCACCACATGAAGAGGGTTGCATCAGCCTGCGGAGTGTGTGGAAGGGGGCACACGAGGGTGGTGGTGGTTGGCGCATGCCATCTCCTCCCTCCTCCCTCTCCCCCGCCGTCTCCCGCAGCGAACGCCTCACTGAAGTCGGCGCTGCTCCTGTTTCACGTGTTACCACCTTCGATTTGGCTCTGGAGAATCCACCAAACATTGTCAGACAACGCACAACACTGTGGGCGACTCATGTGCGCGCGCGCACAAAAGCACACATATCAGGACACCGTCATCTCCCCGCCCTCCCCACACATCCCATACAGAGTTGCACGCGTAAGCTCAAATGACTATGCAGCCCTCGCCTCGAGAGAGAAGAGAGGAGAGGAGAGGAGAGAAAGGGAGGGGAGGGAGGGGGAAGAGGACGAGCTGCTAACAAACAGCCGCGTAGAAGGCACACCCAACACACAAAATCAGAGAAAGGCGAAGAGGCGCAGGAGACAGAGGACCGACGCATAGGCTGTCTCACTCTTACAGGCTCCTGCCCCACACCCTGGGGCGAGTGCAGTGGTGAAGAGGGAGAGGGGGAGGGGGAGGAGATGCGTGGGTAGGCGGGAGAGAAAGCAAGACAGACGTATCGGAGCACCACCGACAGCGAACGAAGAAATCAACAGGAGGGCGGGAGCGGTGGGGCTGGGCTGGGCTGGGGAAACGTCACGACACAAGCCGCACGCGCCGAGTCTCCTCCACACCCGAGCACATCTCAGCCCCCTCCCTCCCCCTCCTTACTCTTGCGCCGCCACTCAGCTTCGCCCTACCCACTCAAACGGTGTACAGGGGAGAGGAGTCCCCCCACCCCCCACCCACCAGGCCGCTTGCAAGGGATCGTGAGAAAGGGCGTATGCACACACATATATATATATATATGTGCATGCGTACGCGCACTCCCACCTCTTCTCTCCCTCATGCGACTGCGAGGTTGGTCACTGCACTACGATATTGTCACTCACCAGACGCTGCTGCTGACTGAAGTGCACTGCCTGTCCGTTCTGTGTCGATATCACCTCCGTCACGCCCACGTGGGCGATGCTTACCTGTGAGGAGAGGGCGACTTGGATCGGGAAGAAGAGCTCCTCGCCGTTGGCGCCCCGGTCGCTGTCGACAGTGATCTCGATGTTACCGCTCGCGTTATGGTGGCCATCCACCACCTCAATTGTCCAGATGACATGCTGGGTGCCCACTGACTGGTGCGTACCCGTCGACGACTGCACATCTTGCGGACTGGCACCGTAGAGGGGGATGGCCAGGCGTACTGGTTGCAGCGGCGGCGTGTTCAGGTCGGCCAGCTCGTACTCGATCGTAATACTGCTTGCCTCTGGCCAGCACGTGAAGTTGATCGGGGCGGTGACGGTGGAGTTGGAGAGGCGCCACCGTAGAATGGTGACTGGCTGCTGTACTGGAAATGGCTTGTTGTCCGCCATGGTGAGCACCTGGTCGCTCACGAAGAGCGTCTTGTTCACCTTGGCGTGCGCACGGAACGTGAAGGCGTCGCTGACCGGTGCCAACATGAGCTTGACGTGGTCCTGCTGCGGGTCCGCCACGAGGACGGTGAGCTCACCCTTGATGTCTACCGGCATTGGCTCGCCTTCTCGCTGCAGCGTCGCGCTCATCTTTTCTTCAATGGTGATGTTCACCGCTTCTTGCGGCAACGTGGGCTCCGGCAGCTCCAGCGTGATATGCCCCATCGCCATCTGGTCACCGACACCACCGAGAGCGCCAGACGCCGGCGGTGCCGTAATGCCCATCTCCTTCTGAATTTTGTGGCTGATGTCGGTCTTGCGCGCCTTGCCGAGGTTCATGCCGCTGCGCGGTGCTGCTGACATTTTGAGTGGGGCGGACGCGTGCGAGCTGATCGCTGCTGAAGCTGGCGAGTAGGTAGTCTCGACGCCACCGCCACTGACGTACATGCTCATGTTTCCACCAGAGGCAGAGCTGCTGCCGAAGCCGCCGTAGTTTGGGTCGTCAGAGCTGATGCCGCCGTACACGCCACCAGATGCGCCGCCGCCACCCATGCGCCGCTCCCGCATCTTGCGCGCGTGCTCGGCTGTGATCTTCTTTGCCTCCGCCATCTGCCGCTGCTTCTCTTCCAGCGCCACACGCTCCTCGTACGAGTCCATCTCGAGGTAGACGCGGATCTGCTCTACCGTGCTGTTCTCGCGCTTCCCGCAGACTACCACCTCGTCGAGGGCGAAGAAAACCTCAAAGGAATGTGCCTCCAGAGCGGCCTCGGTGATGCCCTCGGGCACGTACTCGGGTATCAGCCGACCCATGAGGTGCAGCGTGGCGAGGTCCTCGACAATGTTGCTCTTCGTTGTCGTAACCAGCACCAGGAAAAGCTCCTCGATGGGCTGGTACACGTAGCGCACTGTGCCGGCATCGATGTACGTGACCTGCTTGCTGATGGAGGACTCGAGCAGCCGCGGGAAGGCGGAGAGAAGACCTTCGATGCGGACGCGGCTGATATCGGTGAACTGGCGCGCGAGCACGATGCGGCCCTGCTTGCTGACAACTCCGGCAGAGATGACGGTCATTTTTCGTAACGGACTGCCTCCAAGGGAGGTGCGAGTTACAGAAGAGGGGGAGGGTGGTGGTTGGTGGGGAGCAACGCTACAGGGAATACGAGAGGTTGTCAGGACCACTGCGGGGGCGTCGGTGTGGCGGTAAACAAAAAGACGAACAGATGAGAGGAGACGAGTCGAATACGATGCACCTCTGCTGCGGATGGCTTCTATGCATTGCTGTTCCACACACGCACGCACGCACACACATACACGCACACGCGCGCACATGCGTGGGAGTGTGTGTGTGTGTGTGACATCAAGCGAAAAAAAAAGGTGCGGAGGAAGAGAGAGGGATAGAGGCGCACATCGAGGGGAGGGGGAGGTCAGCACAGGAAGAGGAGACTGCACATACACACACATACAGACATACATCACGAGAGAGAGAGACAGGGGGGGAGTGAAGGGAGCCGGCAACCGACACGGACTGAATGGCATGCGTTGCCATGGCCCCCCCCGCTCCTTGTTGCTCGCTCCCTCCCCCTTTGTGTACGAGCACATTACCTCTGACACAGACCATGCCGTTAGCGCGTCTTTGCCACAGCGCATATCACGACGCTCGGCCTTCATGCACTTCCTCCTCGCTCACATTATTTGTTTTGGACTCCCTTTTTTCTCTTTAGCGTATTCCACGAAATCTCTGTGCTGATATGATATGGGATCCAATGAAGAAAGCCGAGGGAGGTGCGCTGAGGTGTACGACAGTGGTAAGAGGTCAGCGAAGGCACCAGTGAGGGCGAGAGGCCCTGAGTGGAGGCGTTGCAAATAGTGATGGTGATGGCGGTGTGTCTTGGCCCTCTTTACGCTTCCCCTCGACGTCGATGCACCCGCGCAGGAAACGAGCGCGAAGGCACCAGTGTGGAAAGGGATGCCCCCGGCGAGGCTGACAGTCACCGGTCGCTTTCGATTCCGTATCTCCCATCTTTGCTATTGTGTGTGCGCGCGCGTGTGTGTGTGTGTGTGTCGACGGAGGCGTAGCGCCTCCGCTACAGCGTTGCAGGCGGTGGCACGTTTTCTTGAGCGACGGGCTCAGCCGCGGCGCAGTGGATGGCACTACCCTCCGGTGTCGTGTGCCGCGAGGATGGGTCACTTGATCGTAAACTCGACCTCACAAGTGACTGCGCCAGCCCATCATCGACTCGCTGCTCCTCGTAGCTGCGCAGCGGCGGCGCGGTGGAGGCGTGACTGCGACGTGGAGTGCTAGCGCTGCTGTCGTGCGCACCCGTCCCCATCACAGGTGTGGCGACAGCCACAACAGTCGTCGTCTGCTCCGTGTTGTCCGGCACGAAGCTGGAGAGGTCGGTCATGGGGACGGCGGCCGCCATGAACGACCCAACGCTCGTGCTTCCTGGCACCGTAGCGGAGGCCTGAGTTGACGGTACATGATGCCGCTCCGTCAGATGTGTGCGCTTAGCATGGAGAGCGACTCCCTTGCCTCGGTTGGAGTCATCGCTGCTGTTTTGCAGGCGGCTGAGCGCAGTGGCATCGCTGTCGCTGTTCTCGCGATCTGTCATGCCACCGTTTACATCCTCGCCGCTGTTCTCCTCGTCCAAGTCGCGGTACCTGTGCGCGTCCGCATCCTCCTCAAACCAAGTCATCCCACGATCCCAGTACCGCTCGACCACGAAGTCCGTGTTCTTCATCGCTCGCACTTCAGCTGCAGCGTTGATGAAGGCGAGTCGCTGATGCTTCGGCTGGTAGCGCATGACTAGTCCCGGTTTACGGGGCAGCAGGTGGCTCAAGAAGGGGTTCCGAGTGGTGTCGAGCAGAACCTGCTGCAGCGTGACGTGCTCGTAGCTGTCGAGGGCGCCCTCTTCCTGCACTACGCTGTTGCGGCGATTGGGGCTGCTGACCTCCTCCGCTGCGTCGTGTTCACTCTCGTAGGGGTTATCGGAGCAAGCGCCGAGTTGAGAGGGAGAGGCATCAGCGGCTGGGACGGCCGGTGAGGATAGGGTTACAGCTTGGCTGCTCACTCCTGCGCTGCTTCCAAACGCCGGCGTGGCATGCTGGGTCGGGCAGCCCTGGAGCGGCGTCGCCACGGTCGGCGCCGACACCGCCGCGGGTTGGCTGTAGAAGCGATGCGCGTTCCGCGCGTAATACCGCGCCCTCGCCAGCGATGCCGTCCACTTGCGTGTCTGCACATAGACGTAGGCCGTCAGCACCGCTCCTGTGCTCAGTGCCAGCGAGCACATGACCACGCCGCCCCTGTGGCCACGGAGGCTCATGAGGAGCACGCCGCACGTCTCGGAAAAGCAGTAGAGCCACATGACGCAGCGGATGGCCTGCGCCGCCACACCGAAGTCGGTGCAGTCGTGCGCCGGGGACAGGGTGGGGCGGTAGCAGTCGCACTGCTTCGTGCGCTGACTCCAGTAACGCACAAAAAAATAGCAGAGAACGAGCAGGCCGAGCAGGGGCGCTGTCATGTGAAAGAGGAGACCCATGGATAGCACCATCAAGTCGAAGCTGATGAGCCGCGGAAACTCAAACTCACAGGGGAGGAAGAGGGCGTCGTAGTTGCGCTGGACGTGCGCTCGCCCGCGGAGGAGCATTGCTTTCAGTATCCCAATGGGGTCCAGTAGGTCCACCCACGTGGACAGGCAAGTGGCGGTGATGACCTTTGCGTAGAAGTAGCCATTACTGGGCGAGATGCACGAGACGAAGAAATTGATGATGGCGTCCCGGTCGGAGTTGGCGAGGAGGTCGGCGAGGCGGCTGACGGCGCCTTGGAAGGCGGCCTGAAAGATGACGGCTGTCACAACCATGAAGACGTACTGCAGGTAGAGCTGTCCGCCGTCGCACTCTGCGCGATTGAAGGCGCCCATCGCGCGGACCATGAAGCGTATAATGTGCGGCAGGGCAATGTTGAAGAGGGCGAGTGCGCCGACGGGCAGGTAGGCATTGATCAGCGACCGCAACCACTTCGGCAGTTCGGCGTACTTGCGCAGCAGCGTGATGCTTGAAATCTCTGACAGCTGATCCAGCGACCCCAGAATAGTGATGGGGATGGACCAAGTCAGGAGCAGGAAGACGTACAGCACAAAGATGAAGAGGAAGCGCACCCAGAGTGCGCAGCGGCCGGCGGTGAGGCTGCTCTGGAAGATGCGCCCTGGCGGCCCGGCAATCGTGGCGGTCAGAGGCGAGAAGAGACCGCCAAAGCGAGCCGTGAAGAGCTGCACGAACTCGTATGCGCTGAGTGCGTCTTTGAAAACGACGAAGGCGGCGCCGGCGCCTTGCTGTTGCGGCACCCGTTCCAGCGCCAGATTCATCTCGCGAGCGCACCGGAAGAAGATGGCCTCGTAGTACAGCACGGCCGGCATCTTTTCAGAGCAATGGGGAAACGGGGCCCGCATCATTAGCACGGCATCACTTCCGTCGTCGGCGTCGTTGACGTGCACAGCCACGGCTGTGTCCGGGATGCTGTCGCTGTTGCTCACTACCACACTTGCCGTTCGCCGTAGCGGGAAAAGGGCACCGCTGCCGCGTCGCGTCGTGGCAGATGCCTGCGTTTGGTGCCGCAGCACCAGGCGACGCCGCATCGCCTTCTCGTCGGCGATGGCTTCCTGCAGGTTTGCCATCGCCTCCTCCGTGTCTGCGATGATTTCGAGCGTTCCGTACGGCGGCTCACGTGTGATCAAAATCTGCTCGACCATCCCCGCCTGCGTGAAGGCGGCGTCGGCGCGGCGGACGACGTAGCAGTGCACCCCAGCGGTGGAGAAGAGACAGTTCAGCCCAGGGCACTCGAACACGAAGTAGCTGTCCTCGCTGTCGTTCGCCTCGTCCAAGCCGTTGCCACCGAGCCTCGTTGGTGGACTGCTGGTCCCCGTGCCACGTTGCCAGTTGGCTCCGCCGCTAGGACTTGTGGCGGCCGTCGCCGCCAGCGAGTTCGGAGCTGAGGGGGACGGCGTCGCGTTCGGGAAGTAGGCGGAGAGCTGAAGAAACGCCTTCCGAAAGGCGTGTTCGGTGCAGATGCCGGTGGAGTCGAGCCCGCGAACACACACCACACGGTAGCCGAGTGCGTGGCGCATCTGGTTCGCCATGACGGCCTCCGCGTAGCTCCCGACTTTCCTGAGGTAGAAGAGTGAGAGGCCAACGAGCACCACGCAGAAGCATAGGTTCAGGCTCCCCACCGCCATCCACCGCCGGCTGCTCGGGTGAATGTTCAAAACCGTCAAGTCATAGAGGCCGTGCAGTGCCACGACACCGCAGCCGAGCCCGTCGCCGCGGTAGTAGCAGTAGGGCTTGCGCAGCTCGCACTCGGTCTGGTTGGCGCTTTGGCCTGTGCAGTTGTGTATGTCGCGCTGGATGAGGGTGCGCTCCATGTAGTTGTCGCTCTGGGCAATCACCATAATCCACGCGGTGAACACTTCGCCGAGGAACATGAGGGAGAAGAAAAACTTAAGCGTGAAGAGGTAGACGGCGACGAGGGGGTCGACGGCGGTTTTCGGCAGCGCCGCCGAGGCGTCTGTCGCGCCGCCTGAGGCACCAGGTAAGCTGGGCCGACTGCACAACTCGTCCACGGCCCCGTAAGACCGCAAGGGAGGACCGCTTCGAGGAGAGTAGACTGCGGAGCCCGCTGAAGCTGAGGTCACGTCTCGCGCGTCACCCTCCGGCTGCGGTCGCGCCAAGGGTCTCCTGTTTTGGCGGCGATTGGGGGAGAAAGACGTCGCCTGCAGCGGTACGAACGCGCGATCGCTCGTATGCCGCGGCGGTGGCAAGGGCTTCTGGTAGTGTAGCGGCGAGAGCGCGCTGTCTTTGCGGTCGTAAAGCGACGGCTCCTCGATACTGATCCAGTCCTGCCACGTTGGTCGAAGGAAGAAGGTCGATAGGAACGGCAGACTGATGCCGAGCCGCTTGCGCCGCTTGACGGAGTGACCCTTTCTGCCGTGCGGGCGTATCGTATGTTCGGCAAAGGGAGCGTCCGTGAGCGGCGACGCCGCCTCGGGTACCGCTTCCCGACCCACGCGCTGCGCCCCTGCAGGGGCTGTTCTGCAGAGCGGCGCTGGCTCTACGGTGTGGTTCGGACGATAGAACCGCTTGATCCAGAGGACAGGGGTGTAGTAGAGAAACGCCATGCACCCGCCCAGCACGATGAGCAAGACACTGCCAACGATGAGGGAGAGGTAGATGCCTTGGTCATCGTACTTGGCGTTGGCGGGTAAAGGGTCCGGGGTGCTCATTGGCGACGGACTCGCAGCTAAAACGGGAGGAGGGAGAGAGGGTGAGAGAGGGGCCGACACACTGTTAACGGCACACACCCACTCATTCGGCAGCAGAGCGACAGATAGATAGATGAGAAGAAGAGGAGAGACGATGAGAAGCGGCCGTAAACAGTAGACAGCAGCGTGGGCAGCGCCGATGACAACAACAAAGCACCAAACAGTTCTCACACCACCACCACACGTGTGTGTGTGTGTGTGAGCCCGGCCGCAGGCTTAGATGATCACGGCGGTGGCGCTGGTATGAAAGAAGAGCGAGGAAGAGAGAGGGGAGGGTGTGATGAGGCAGCGGAAGCGAAGACGCCCCTGTATGCACGCAAGAGAGTGAAATAAGAATGAACTGACAGCAGACTGCCTGAGGGTACGTCCAGTTCAGAGAGGAAAAAAACGGCCTTGAAGGCGATTAGCACTTAGAGAGGGGTGATCGTGATCCGCTGTGTGGACGCACTTGTGTGTGCTGGGAAAAGGTGGGGGCGAAGGGGATCGAAAGAGACGCAGATAACTTTACCGTCAGGCTTGCTGCATGTGACAGTGCATCCGCTATGAGAAAAAAAAAGAGGAGCGAGTGGTGGTGGTGTGTGTGTGTGTGAGGGGAGGGAAAGCCGTGCATGCCTACACGAATAGCCCCGACACAGAGTTCACCCAGCCACAACGCGCACGACAGCGATGAATTACGCAGGTTAAAGGACGCGAGGAAGGCGACGGCAGCGCCGGGTGGTGAGCCGCTGCCGTTCAATCGAAAAAGAATTCTCGACAGCTGCAAGACGACGCTGCGGTGGTGGCGACGGTGGTGCTTCCGTGCGGGGAGACGGTGACACTCGCAAAGGGAAAAAGTAACGGGGATGGTGACGAGCGTGGGGAAGGGGGCGGGTGGTGGCGGTGGCGGTGGCAGAGATGCAGTCGCGTGACCTTCTATACGCGCCCATACGATACCGCCTCCACTCGACAGGAGAAAGGAGCGGAAGGGGGGAGGAGGAAAGGAGAGGCGGGTATGTGCCGGGTGCTCATGTCGGTATCGGCTTCACACATATGGGACAGCTGTGCACGACTGTGTGCCTCTGCCTATGCGCGCGCGCGCCCGTGCGCCCCCCTTGCCCTTCCCTCGCTCGCCTTCCTTCCTTCCATGAGAGCAATCAAGCTCACGCACACGACCAGCTCGAGGTCGGCGGCAACGCCACGCCAACGCAGCCCTCGCGCAGAGAAACGAGCACACATGCACCGGGACGTGAACAGAATTTCGCTTTCTGGTGAACTTTACATATCGCTTTCACTATACAAAGGCATACGAGTAGAGAGCGCGTGTGCGTGCCTGTGCGCCTGTGTGTGTGTATGTGTGGTTGGTGGATGCACAAAAAAAGCGTACGATGAGGGGTGCCAAAAGAAGAAAGCATGTGCCATCTTGATCTGGCCGCCGCCGCTCCTGCGTCCCCTCCTCACACCTGATACGTCACGTGCTTTACGCGAGCCTCGGCTGCACTCAGCGCCGCCGCCAATTTTTTTTTCATGGAGCTCTTCAAGGGCTGCCCATGGGCCATCAAGGCGGCCGCCGAGGCTGCAACAGCTTTGGGCGGGGACAGAGCCGCTGCCACTCCGGCGCAATCCGCGGCTTGGTGAGGATGGTGATCCTGCAGCTGGAGTGGGGGCGTGCGCTCCCAGTTACTTAAGGCCAGCTCTGTAGGGCTTCCTTCTCCGGCCTCGGGCAGAGTGTCGGCCGCGGGGGACGCTGGTATCGTTTCCGTCTCTGCGATAGAGATCGACACCTGGGATGCTGCAGCGATCAATGACGATGCCGACATCGTTGTTGGCGCCTCTCCTTCGCCACAGTCCACTACTACCACATACTTTGACGGGTGCCCCTCAAGGTTACCAAACGGGGCGACGAGCGCCATAAATGCGTCGAGGCCGCGCACGATCCGTCCAATGCAGCAGTGACGGCCGTTGAAGGCGCACTCGTTCTCCGCGGAGGTGGTGATGAAGAACTGCGACCCGTTGGAGTTGGGACCGTTGTTGGCCATGGAAACGAGGCCGATTTCGTTATGGCGTCGCTTCTTCAACTCATCCGGCAGCCAGGTGTGCCCAGCGCTGCTGTAGCTGTTCGTGCCGCCGGGCTTCACACGCATGGTGATGTCACCCCCCTGGGCGCAGTACGAGGGTATGATCTTGTGGAAGTACGTGCCACAGTAGCTCGGGGAGAGGCCTTGGTAGCAGTAGACTTGCCCCTGTCGTGTCGACGACTGACCGCTGCAAAGGCGGCGGAAGTTTGCGCAGAGCTGCGGGCACTCATCGTCGAAGAGCTCGATTTGAAGATATAGCCTGGTTTCCTCGGGGGCGCCGGCGCCGGTGGTAGAGGCGAGCAGATCCTGGCGGTTCTGCACCTGCGTGCCGGCCAGCGACGGGACGACCGGAAACTGTGTGAAGACCGCCAGCTGCATCCAGCACATGGTGCGGGCTGCGCGTGTGATGTGGCTCGCGTAGCGGGTACCCGAAAGGGCCGAGCCAGGTGTGACAGTGCACCCAAGGCGCGGCAGGGAGCAGTGATCCATAGCGTACGCTGCAGCGCTGCAGATGTTTTTTTGCGAGCTTGTCGTGCCCGCGGAGACAGAGGGAGGAGGGGACGGAGAGGAGAGGGGCGCTGAGTTCGACTGGCCCAAACACGAGAGCCAAAGGAAAGAGGGCGGAGTCGAACGATACGGCGTGGTAAATTAGATCCGCGTGTGTGTGTGTGGGGGGGTCGTGCCGGGGTGGGCCTGCGTTGCGCATGGGGCAGACGCGCCTGCCCCTCCGCCCCCTGGTACACCCCGGCGGCTAACAGACAGTCATGGTCGCGTAAAAGGGCGCCGATTCGCTTCTTGTGTGCTCCCAATCTTCCCTAATGTGCGGCTCTCCGTCCGACGTCGGTGCGCGCCGCCGTCCTGGGCGCCTCTAGCCGCCAAGTCTGGCACCACTGAAGGGCCGATCGGCAACATGCGAGACGAGGTAAAAGAAGGGAAGAGTGATGGGGGGGGGCGGGGAAGGCCGTCGTTCCTGTCGAGAAGCCGCAGGCGCTTCACATCCCGGGCAAGTTGCCCATGGGACCTGCGCCTCGGCAGTGGCGGCCTCTTCCCTCCGCTCTTCCTGACCGCGGCAGCCCGCTGGCTCCAACTAAGCAGTCTTCTTCCTCGCACGCAGTGCCTTCTCTGAAACCGAAACGAAGCGCACAGCACTCACAACACGCGCGGGCCACATTCCTGCCGCTGACCAACAGATGGGCCCGTCCTCGCCCCGCTCCTCCTCCTCTACAGCTCTCTCGCCTTGCCCTCTCAGAAGACACTGCTCGATCGACGCTTTCGCCTCCGCGGCAGTGTGATGCCTCGACCGCTTTCCAAGAACAGTTTCATGTTTGCGTGCATGACAGGCCGAGGTGTGTGCAGGGAGCCCGGCGGTGGCGCTGGGGAGTCGGGCAACACGCTGGCGGCCTCCGGTCTGCGTTCCAACGGAGGAGGCGTCGCCGCCTCTGCCGGCTCGACAACGGCGGCCTCCGCTGTCGGGGCGCGCAGCGTGCCGTCAGAGAGGAAGGGGGATGTGATGACGAGCGGCCCTTCTCCGAGGTACTTCGCCACGTCCGCGAACGAGAGGGCGTGGCGCGTCCGCGGTTGGCCACGCGGATACTGCAGCAAGACATCCACCCCAAAGGAATGTAAGATGGAAGCGGCGTGCAAATAGCAGGCGCGTTCGGCATCTTTGCGCTTCAGCGACGTGCCGATGGCGATGGCGTACACAGGCCCCATCAATGCATGCGGAGGCGATGACACGGCTGAGGCGTCGATCTTGTGCAGCATTTCTGGCGGTGGTGACCGCGCGTCGTTGGGGATCGGCACCTGCAGAAAGCAGACGTTATGTGAGGTAGCATACCTCCCGAGGCCGCTGATGATGGTGTGTGGCAGGAAGTTCATCGCATACTGGCTGGCCCATGCCTGCGTTTTGGCGATGCTGTCCTTCACAGCGGTGGAGGTGGGTCGGTGCGAGGTGCTCCCGTGCGTGTTGCCGGCACCAGTCGCATCCGCATCCGTTTCCGGTGGAGTCTGACTGCACTGATCGCTGCCGCTGACGGTCACTGAATCACGCGCGCCGGCCGCCACCTCAGGGTCCGGCTCACTGGTTCGCGCACAGCTCTTTCGTCTCATTCTCTGTTGGATGTTGCGACGGCGCATCAGCGTCTCCGTGAATGTCTGCAGGTAGTTCTGCACGGCCGTGCGCACCTGGTTGCCGACTTCGAGAAGTACCTCCTCTCTGGCACCACCAAAGAGGCAGTAGTCCTGCGGAATGCGCAGCTGCATGGCGTGGAGCGTGTCGGCGATGCGGGGTAAGAGGCGAACATGCGAGCCCTCCACAACGTAGGCTGGCAAGCGCGGCACACTGCGGACACTCGCCCCCGATGCGGACATCAGCGACCCATCCGTAGCGGGCAGGGTGCGCTGCAGTACCATTCCGAGTGCGGCACGATGCTGCAGGTACTGTCGCTCCTGCTCCGGGTCCACGCAGAGGGGGACGCCGAGAGCGCACAGGGTGTCGAGTGCGTGCAAAGAACATACCTGGACAGCCATCTTGCGCGTCTTCCCAACGCCAAGGCCACCTCGGATGCCGAACTGTCGCGGGACCGGCAGAACGGTGGTGGCCTGAAAGGCGCTTTCCATGTCGAGCAGCACAAAAAGGTGTGTGAAGCGACTCTTCGCGACGTGGGCCTGCCACTCCTCAAGTATCCGCTCCGCCTCCTCGAGCAGCTCCGCTGGCGGGTTGATCTCCACCTCTTCCACAGCCTGCGCGTTCAGCTGCTGCATCGCTACAATGATATGCTCCGAGTCTGACCAGCGGTGCCCCAGGTGCCGTCGTGCCTCCGGCCCCAGCCACACCTCATCGGTCCCGATTTGGATCTTCAGCGGCAGCGGGAGCGCCTCGTGCGGGTTGGGTGGCGTGACGCAGCCAGTGAGGGGGTTCATGGCCCACCGCCCGTAGCCAGCCACTACCTCGGCGTGCCGCGCCTGCCGATGAGGGTCAGCTGGGAAGAGCGGATGCCCAAGAGCATCCAGCAGCAGCTCTGCGTGCATGGCGGCGAGGTGGATGGCCATCTGCTCTGTCTGCGCCTTCCCTTTCGCTGTAATGGGGAGGCCCATCAGTTGTAGCTCCGCTTCCACCATGCGCTGTGGACCTCTCGTTGATCCTGAGGCAGAGCGCACCGTGAGGTGCTGCTTGAGCGTCGACTTGTGCTGGAGGTAGTAGTCGGTGAGGCGCGCCTCTGCGCAGGGCCCATCGTACACGATAGGCAGTACGAGCGCGTCTTGTGGCGTGGGGGAGCAACGTGCATCGCGATCGTTCACCATCGCCCACATGCCGTTTTCAGTGGGGTCGAACGTCTGCCCCACCGTGGTAGCTATGGCCGCGGCGGCAACTGTGCTATCGCTGCTCATGGCCCCAGCCTTTGGAGCTGCGCTGGCGTCCACCTCTGCCACGACCGTCCCCTCCCATTGACACACCCAGGGGTAGTAGGCGCTGCTGGCGTACGTCCGCACTCGCTCGGCGTGTTCCTCGTCCGTGTAGTGGGACACCAACCTGACATAGTCGTCGAGGGGGTCGTGGCGGCGTAGGACAATTCTGGTGGGGTCAGGGCTCGCCGAGTTGCCTGCCGGCGTCGCGGGGCCGGCGGAGGGGTGCGGCGCAACGCTGCCGCCAACAGCGGCGGGGCTGACGGATGCTGAGCTGCCGTCCCCGACACTGCTCTCCGCTGATGGCGATGACCGCGCGCCGCTGGTCTGCGGCACTTTCTCGGGCACCGACGGCACCTTTGACAGAGGCCACTGCGCAGGGACGGACGACCGTGCCGACGCAGCGTTGGTGCGCAGTAGACGCAGCGGAGGTGGAACAGGCGTCCCAAGCGGTTTAACGGGGTCGTCGGGGTAGGGAGCGTATCGGCCCTCTTCCCTTCGCACCGTGTCTGCGTGCTTCTGCTGCGCTGTCCTCAGGCGGAAGAGCTGCACGCCGAGCGCGTCGCACACACGCTCCGCGTGCATAGCGGCGAGGCTTTCTGCCTCCTTCGCGTCCTCTGCAACACCCTCGGCCACGCGCGAGCCGTGCGGTGCCGGCAGCGGCAGCTGACACGTCGCTGCGAAGAGTGTCGGCCCTGTCGCACTTCCAGTGATGACCGCTGCCTCGGCCGGCGTCATGACACGTACGCAAAACAGCTTCCTGTCACTGTGGCCCATGCGGCGCACAAAGTTGGCGATGCGCCCTCGCGCAAATGTGTCAACTGTGTGAACGTCGCAGTAGTCCCACTGCTGAGCGGCACCGAGCGATGCGCCGACTTCCCTGCGACCGCTGCCGCTGACGAAGTTTGCGCTGGTCCCTGTCGAGGTGCCGTCGTGGTTGTGCTCGTGATCACCCTCAGGGAAAGTGGAGCTAAGCTGAGCAGTGAAGAAGTCTGCTGCACTCACGTCGCGCTGCCGCTGAGGGTGAGCACAGCAGCACTGCTGTGCAGCATAGTTTATTTCCTCTGAAGAGAGAGCCTCAGTGTGCGCCGGTGTATGACGCACCCTTAACGAGGATGCCCCAGTGCTCATCACTTCAATCTCTATTGCGTCAAGTGAGATCATCTCGGGCTCTCCAGCGGTTGCGGTGGCCGCCGCTTCTGACGATGGACGCCGTCTCCACGATGGGGGCGACGAGGTGAAGGAGGAGCCGCACGTTCGATGGCTGAGGAGTAGAACGTGGCATGAGGTGCTGCCGACGCACGCAGCGAGACGGCGACGGGTGCTGCTCCCCTGGGCGCGTGGCGCGGGGGCGCTGCACGCTTGGCACCCTCTCGCTCGCCATAGCTCCATGAGCCGAGACCGCCTACTGGTCTGTGGGGACAGGGGTGGACTGCGGCACACAAAATGCCAACAGTGACTCAGCGGTGCCGGCGTCCTGAGGGTCGTCATCGCCGGTGGGTGACGCGTGGCGCGCTGGAGAGGAGGTGATGGGGAAGGAGGAGGAGGAGGAAGAGGTGTCTCCGGGAAGACTACGAGGCCGCTGACTTCTCCGCGGCACGGCTCTCGCACAATCCTCGCCAGTACGATGCCTTAGGTTAGTGTGCTAGTTTCCTATGCGTTGACGTGCACACGTTTCTGTTGCCCCCACCACCACCACCCGCACTCGCGGCTGCTGGTGGTGGTGGTGCGTTTGACGCCGTCTCGCCGAGTACCCGCTACCCGGCAGGTGAGGGAGGGGAGAGCCAAGATGGGATTCTGTGGGCGACCTGTTGCGCACAGGGCATTGGCGCGACAGAAACGACCACCTCGCCGCGTAGCTCACTGGACGTAGGGGGAGGGTGGCAGGAGGCGGCGACGGGAAGGCGGAGGGGAGTGGGTGCGTGGGCCACAGACACGGGAGAAGAGGTGACAAGAATAGAGGAGCGGTATGATGCCTAACACAGCGGCCCGAAGGCACCGACACAGAGGGTGGCAACGGAACGCTGCGAAGACCGCGCGCTGATCGAGAGGCCGATGACGTTACCCAACTCGGAACGGGAAGGAAGGAGGAGAGAAGGGGCGGCGTGGAAGGTGGCACTTGTGCACAACAAGCGCAGTGCCTGTCTCCATGAGTGCGGGCAGTCCCACCCGCCTCCCTCTCCGTGAAGTGCGATGGCGACCATCGCGCCACTTCAGGATGACTTCACTTTCACGTGCTTGCCGTCTTGCGCCCGCTCGTATGTTTCAGAGGTCGTTTCCTTCATGAGCGTGCTGTGAAGGAAACAAAAGTCGGGGGCGTGGCGAGCGTGCGCGCGGGCGCGGTGTACATGTTGCCACGGCCCCCACTGCACTAGAGAGGAGCACACATCGCAGAAGCAGTGGCACTGGCACAGAGCAATTACTCGCCGATGCGCCGCGACGCCCACACACAGAGCGCGCGCGCGCGGCTGCCATCGCGAGGGAAAGAGAGGAATGCGGAGTGCGCAGGTGAAGAGGTGCGGGCTCGGGATGGCGGTGGTGAGGGCGGCCACAGACATGCACGGTAGCGCACTCGCCGATGCGCGAAGCACAAGCGCGTATGTCAGCCAATGAAATAGTGCAGAGGAGGCGGCCGCAGGAACAACAGCAACAGTAACAAAAAAAAACAGCAACACCAACAGAGTCTGGGAGGCGTGAGGGAGGGAAGGGGATAGCGGAAGAGGGAAAGAGAGAGAGGCCTCGCGAGTGTGTGTGGGCGTGATCGGATGCAGTCGGCATGACATGCTTCCTCCTCCCCTTAGGCACACGCAGCGGCTGCGAGAGGACGGGCGCACACACGGTGCTATGCACCTATTTTCATCTCACGATACACGAAAGAAGAGCAAGATTCTGCAGGAGGCGCCGCAGAGCGGAAGGGAGGGAGGGAGGGAGGAGGGGGTGGGGGCGGCCGGCTGATGCGGCATCTCCACCAGCACCGCCTACTCGTCTGACCGCCCTACACTTTCTGCCTCCCCTTCCCACTCGCCTGCTCACCGACGATCTTCAGCTTCGAGAGACGCGCGCGAGACAGAGGGATGCGATGCGCTTACGATAGATAGATGAACGTGTTCGCGTCATCGGGGCTGCGCTTCACATAGTCGCGGTCGATGAGTCCCTCCAACTGTGCCTTGACATCACGCCGCGAGGGTACGAACTGGCGTGATAGGTGCGCCGTTACGGTCTGGAGTAGGTCCTCAAAGAGCACGACGCGGCGACTCTTGAAGATGCGCACAAGGGCGGCATCAAGCAGCACCCGGCGCGTCGCTTGCACATGTCGGGCGACCGCCGCGTCTTCATCGGCATTCGCTGAAACAGGCGTGGTGGCGACCTTCGAGGCTGAGCTAGACGGCGTCGCGTGCGGGTCCGGCCGAGAGGCGAGCGGGACCCCACCGCCAAACATGTCAGCATCGCCCGGCGGCAGGCCTGTGGGGCGAGTCTTGGGCAGCGGCAGGTGTATCTTACGCAGCTTATGTGTGTAGAACGGGTTCAGCGTAAAAGCGTCGCTTTCCATGATGGGAGCTGTCGCTGCTGTCGCCACACCGCCGCTGCCCGTGCCGCTGTTGGCCGGAATGCGCTGCAGGAGGTGAAAGGCGCGGTGCTGCGTCAGCAAGTGGAGGTGAGCCCGCAGATAGTGAAAAGGCAGTCCAACTATGCGAGCGAGCTCCGCCCCCGTGAGCGCGCCGCCTTGTCCCGCGTCTGCCCCCTCCGCGTTGTAGGCGTCACTGACGACTAACAGCAAAGTCGCCAAGATTGTGCTCGCCACCACCTGCTTCGCGCCAGAGACGAGCTCGACGGTGAGGGTGGCGCTGCCAAGGCTGAAGACCCACAACAGAGTGCGCGAAGGGTGCTGCTTCGCGTAGTGCGCCCGAAATGCTTCCATGCCGCGCTGTAGCGAGATGTGCGTCTGCAGGGGAGGCATAGCATAGGTAGGCCACTGGGCAGAGGTGATCAGCTGCACGCGTATCTTTGCGGGGAGTTCCTGGTAGGCTTCCTCCTGCTCGAAGAGCTCTCGCGTACGCTCTGTTCCCTCGTAGTCGCGCAGCATCGCCTCGAAGGCATGTGTGCCTGTGGCGCCGACGTACAACTGAAGGAAACTCACGAGCTGTCGCTCCGCCTCCATGTTCAGCGAGGCCGCTGCGGAAGAGCCGTGGGCGGCGCGCCCCACAGCCAATGACGGCTTTGTCCTTCCACCCACGACCCCACATGCCGCCCCTGACGGAGCTCCCGAGTGAGGTACCGCTGGACCGCTCGAGTAGCCGAGCAGCCGCCGCGCCAGGCACAGCCGGTAGTGCTCGAGGAATGTGTCCTTGTCCTCAAGCAATGACACGAGTTGGGCAACGAGGCGAAGCCGCTTATGAAGTTTGCTGCTCAAGACTCGACCGCCACCGCGCTCCTGCTGGAGGAGGGCGTCCGCGTAGCGGGCGAGCAGCGTCGATAGCTTCAACTGCTGCACCGCTTGCGGGTAGTTGGCCGCAAGCTCGACGAGAGGGAGGGTGGCCTGCCGAGCGTCCCGGCTGAGCAGCACATTCGGCAGGTCTGCGCCGGCGCTCGAAGCGGGGCCGCGCAGCGAGCCGTCGGCAGTCTCTGCCTTTGCTGCTGCCGCCGCCGCCGCCATGAGTGCTTCGTGGGCGCGCTGCTGAGACGTCTGCAGCACGCCCTTCTGGGTCCAGCGGACGGGTCGCATCAGCTCCTCTGTCGCGTCTGAGAGGGCGCGGTGCACGATTGCATGGTTGTGGAACACGCCCTCTACGAGTTCCGTGTAGCGCTCCATGAGCGCAACCAAGCCTGCCATCAGCTCCACTCCAGCTGCTTGAGGGTGTGGTTGCTGCGACGCTGCTGAGGCCAAGCCGCTCACAGCGCGCAGATGTTGCTCGATTATATCCGCCGCATCTCGGATCAGCTTTGTAATGATGACGGCGGCCATCAGCACAAAGCACTCGTCTTCGGTGACATCGCTGAAGAGGTGGTAAAGCGACTCGAGCGCGGCCAGCGCACTTGTCACACCGCCCTCGCCCTCAGCGGAGACGAGCCCGCCGCTGTCGACAGCGGCGACGGTTCCCGTGGACAGGACCGACTGACCGCCGAGTTCTCGGTGAGGTGCAAGGGCAGAGCCCGCCGCAACTTTTTTGCCCATTGCATAAGTACCGCTGCCCGTTGCGCTTATCATGCATGGCATCGTGGCCGTGGCCAGTGTCGGCTGCTCTCTCTGTACACCCCTCTTGCCTGCCCAGTCCCCGGCATGTGCCGGGAAGCAGCCGCTGCTGCTACGGTCGATGGAGGAGGTGGCCGCGGCCACTGTGGCGGGAGTGTCGCTGCTCGCCGCGGTTGTCTGCTGCGCCACGCTCAAAGCGCCACTCCCGTGGTCGCCGTGTCGCCTGCCGTCTTCCTCTTCCACTGCTGAGGTAACAAATAATATCTGCGACGGTCTCCCCTGCCCCTCGCCCATTGCGAAGGGGAGAGAGGGAGCTGTGCGTGGATGCGGCGAGGGCAGGGCGTGGCTCGCATGGCTGCCGTGCGCCGCGAGCGATGTCAACGCCTCTAGCTCCTTGCTGCCGCCAGGCTGCGCACCACGGCTTGCCAGCAGGCCGGCCTCGTCTACTTCACCCCCGAGCGGCGTCAATGCCGCCACGCTGCCGATTTGCCAGTGGAAGGCGGCAGCGTCGCGGCTGCCGCACACTTGCGTTCCTGCACCACCAGACCGCGCTGCTGCAGCTGACAATTGCGGAGCCAAGCCGAGACCGGCTGCCTCCACGCTAGAGCTCCATACATCCAGCACTGCACGCAGCCCGAAGCGGGCATCCAGCAGAATACTGCGATGCGGCTCCACAACCAGCACCTCGTTCAATGCAGACCGCAGCGAGGCGTGCAGGAAAGGCAGCTGCACTCGCCTCCACACGTGCTTCTCAAGCTCCTTCACACTATCCGCCCACTCCACGTAGCCGCGCCGGCCCTCTTCCGTGCTGCGGTGCGCCTCACGCGCGCAACGATAGAAAGCGTAGATGCCGGCGATGTACTCGTTGCCCACGTCTTCCATGACAATCGTTGCCAGCGGCTTCACGATCTCCTTGACGATTGTGCCGAGGTGCAGCCGCCGGGCAGCGGCCATGCCTTCCCATTGCTTCAACGCCTGCTTGGTGAGGCTGTGGGTGGTCGTGTTGCTTTCCAGGCGATCGTGTAGCTCCACCGTGCCGCGTAGGTCCACGACCACGACGGGCGCAGAGATGCGGCCGATTACGGCTGCGCTTCCCTGCTGCTTAGCGCCGCGGCAATCGGCTTCCTCTCTACCTGAAATCTCACCACTGTCACCATCACATTGTGCTTGCGGCCGCGGCACGACTTTGCCGTCGGCAGTGGCGCCGCTTTCTCTTTCAAAGGCGGAGGGCACTCCAGCCGGGGATGCAGTCTCCAACGCCGGACTTGCCCATGGGCTCACCGGAGTGGAAGTGGCACGCTGGTCACGGCTGCTGTTGCTGCCGCCTCTTGGCCCGTCGCCAAAGCGCCCACTGGTGAAGAGGGACATCAAGCGGTGCCGTCGGAGTCCCTGGGGGCGCGCGCCAGACCGCTCTTCGTCACCGGCAGGCGGTGGCGGCGCCGTGACTGTGCCGCTAGCGATGGGCGGGTTGAGCGTGTTCTGGCGGGGCGTGCTCGCTGCGCTGCTCGCTGGGCTGTGACTTTGGCCACTGATGGTTCTATGAGCACGACTGCTGGTGTAGCCCCGCACGGCTGTCTCCGCGGCTGCCATGTCCGCGGTCGCGGGCGGAGCTACACCAGCAGTGGCAGCCGAAGAGGTGGCGAGTTGGGCGGAGGCGCTGGGTGCATTCGAGCTTTCCAGCATGGCCGCCGCTGCCGTCACACCACTACCGCCACTGCCGCTAACCCCTGACCCCGTCTGGGGTGGTGGCTGTTGGGCCACCATCGAGGACGAGGTGGATTGCACAAGGAGTAGCAGCTCCGTTATGATGCTGTACGTGTCTTGGATGAGCCCCAGCTGCTCACATGCTACCTGGCCTGTCGCCTCGAACACCTCGCGCACATACTGCATCAGGTGACGCAGCTCAATCACCAGCAGTGGCTGAAGGGGCTCGTAGACGACCACATAGAATACCTTAAAGCACATGAGCGTGATCGTGTCCATACCGAAGCGACGCGTGTAGTACTGGTCCAGATAGCGGAAACACGAGAGCACAACGCTGCGGAAGACCACGAATGTGTGCCATTCTTGCAGGAATGTGTAGCAGAGACTAAAGCGGCGCTCATCTCGGCGGGGGGCACCAGCGGCGCGCACCGCGGTTGTTGTCTTCACCGCTGCCGATAAAGGTGGGGGGATGGGTGAGGTGGATCCCGTGTCCGACATCGCGCTGGCCTCAGGCGGGGCAAGGGTCACGGTCGCATCTGGCGACGATAGAGAGAGTTCATGGGCAACGTCGTCTGCGGCGGCTACCGAGATGTCACTCGCTGTCTTCGTGTCTGAGGACCATGTGCGACGCTCAGAGGCGGAGAAGGGCCCTGCATTACTCTTCGGCGGGGAGGGAGGGACAGTCGTGACGGTGCTGCGCATTGTCGCGGACGGCACTGTCGAGGAAAACGGCGAGGGCACGTCGTCAAATGGCGTCAGAGTCGACGTGAACGGTGACCCACAAGTCGGCAGCGGCTCCCTCGTGCCAACTGCATGGGCATCGCCGCTGCAAGGGCCTGCACCGGTGCATGCTGTAGCGCGGCCACGGGCACCGCCGCGCGCCGCCGCGGCATTAGCGCCTTCGCCAGCGTATTTGCCAACGCGGAGCCGGCGCTCACGCGCCACTTTCTCGGAAGAAAAAGAAGAGTTCATTGTGTGCAGTGAGTCGTCGTCGGCGTCAGCGTCCGTGCGCGAACCGACGCTTCCCGCTTCCGTGTCGTTGAAGGACGCAAGCGCGGCTACCGAGCTGTTGTTGCTGCCGCTGCCACAGCGCTGAAGCTGCCGAAGTGAGTCTCGCGCTGCGGGAGAGACAGTGTTTACTTCACAAAGCACCTCCTCTTCGTCGTCGACAAGCACCCGCCCTGTCTTTGACGCGACGCGGGTGTGACGGGGGGAGCCGGCGCTCTGCGCCGCCATCGGCAGCGCTTTTTCGCCGATGGGAGTCAGCAATCGTGCCATGCGCGTGAGGGGGCTCAACTCAGCCGAGACGTGGGCCGCTTGCTGGGTGCTGTGGCGGCTCGTCACCGACGGTAGGGTGAGCGGGGCGTGCTCCGCTTTCACTGGGGACTGCGGAGGGCTCGTTGTGGCGCCGGGCTGCGCGCTCTCAGCGATGGAGCGACCCGTGATCCGCTGCAGCGGATGGAGGGGCATCACGGCAGAATGGCCCCCCGGCGAGTGACGCACGGTGCAGTCAAAGCCAGCGAAGGCTGTCTGGAGCTCGTTCGCCGGTGCGGGAGATCCCGAGGATGCGAGGGCGCCGCTGCTGCGCGGGCGAAAGGGGATGCTCGAACATGACGTCCACGCAAACGAGTTGGTGCCGCGGGCTCCACCGCTGCTGCTCTTTGCCGCGCCACCGTTCGCCGGGCCTGTCGGCGTCGGCGCCTGTGGCGATGGCGGAGGCCGCCCTACTCCGCCATCGCCCTCGGTGGCGTGATGACCCCCGCCACCCGCCGGGGACGCTCTCACCGCTCTGGCAGCCACGGCCGGGCTCGACAAGGGGTAGAGTAAACGTTTCATGAAGGCAAAGGAGCCGTTGCCGTTCCCACTTGCAGCTCCCATGAAGGATGAGTTGCGGCTCGCTTCACTGGTGGGTGTCCCGTGCACAGACGCGCTTCTCACAGCCGTGGCGATGCTCTTGAAGCGGCCCCAGCCGCTGCTGCTGCTGCTGCTGCCAGTAGCGGTGCCGCTTCCGGTTGGGGCATTGCGGCTACCTTGACCCCACTGAGGGCTGCCGCCGTTGCTGCGCGTGCCGGCGTCGTCCTCTGTGCCTGTCACGAAGTGCACTCGGCTGTGGTCAACGTGCCGGAGGATGGGGAAGAGGACGTGGGATTCAAGGATGTGCAGCAGCAGGAGCGCGAGGCGTGCGTAAAGCTCACGCGACTTCGTCGGATCGCCACTGCAAGCGTTGTAGATGACAGTGTACCACCCCATCCGGTGCTTTGGGGTTCTCAAAGGCCGCAGGGAGCTCTCGTCGCCCGTCTGCAGGGTTGTGTAAACAGCGAAGAGGTATCGGTCGATGTTGCTCCACAGGGTCTCTATTGGCAGCGGCATCTCTAGCTCGGCGGTGGGTGAGGAGGACGGGGTACGGGGACAGCCGGTCGAGAGATGGGTTGAAGCCGAAGAGGCGCCTTGCCGCCCTAGGCTTGGCGGCACCTCCATCGCGTTAAATTCGCTTTGGAGGACACGAGAGTCGTTTCCGTCGTCGGCGCTGCGCGCCCTGCACCCTCTGGCCTCAGGGGAGAGGCTCTCCGCAGTGCGGGGGCGCGCCTGACCGCGTATGCTCCGCGACAGCAGCAGTGACTCCCCGCCAAGAGCAGCGCCGCCGCGGGTGCGCGTGTAGCTTCCTTGTCGTTGGTGATGCGCAGTCTTCTCGTATGGCTGGTGATCGCCTATCGGTGGCTGCTGCCCCTGCTGCCAGGTGGATAAGCGACTTCTCTCCGCGGTGTTGTGCATCGAACACAGCGTGCGAAGAGAAGAGAAGCAAAAAAAGAGAGAAGGCGAGACGAATGCTCCTCCTCGGCGGAAGCGGGTGGGAGTCACCACGGCCACAGTTGCAGTAATAAACGTGCGCGAGATGCAGGCAACGGTCTCCGGATGGACCGCCAACGTCAGCGCGAGAATTAACGCGGCCTCTTTACCTTTTGAGCGCACTTCCAGCTGGGTCGCGCGCACCCTCGCGCTCCTCCACACGGCACTAAGAGGTGCTCTGCGGACGTGGACGAATCAAGCGGGGCGACGATGATGACAGAGGAGGGAGGGAGCCTTGGAGGAACAGAGGGAGACAGGGATGGGGGCGGGTGTGTGTGCAATCGTCGGCGATGATGCGGCTGGCGCATAGAAGGAGGGGGGGAGGTGCGCTGTAAACATATATATATATATGTATGTGTATGTGTGTGTGTGGGGGGGGGGGAGGGGGAGTGCGCAAAGTTGACCAAAGGTATGCATGCAGCGGCAGCGTACAGCACCGGTGGGGAAGACCGAGGAGACGCTAAATGGGAAGGGCGGGATGACAAGGGGGACATGCACGCCCACAATCGTTCCAGCGCCGATGGCGCCAGTTCGTTTCGCGCCCCAAAATATACTTGAGAACCGAAGACGTGCACTTCCTGTAGCGTGCCCGCATTTTCTGCCGTCCCCACCGGCAATCGCCCACCGAAGAGGGCTGAGGGTAGGCGGCAGGTGAAAGATGAGGTGGGACTCATGGGAAGGAGAGAGAGAGCTCTGCTGCGGTGCTTGCCAAGATCATGCACACGCGCCCTCACTCGCTCGCTCGCTTCTTCACCTAGTCGAGAGGCCTTCGCCTCCCCATCCCTCCTCCCCACCCCCCCTTTGCGCCGCATCCCCCTTTTTTGTTGGTCACACGCGATGGTGTGTGTGTGTGTCTTCCACTGGTCGATGGACTTGATCGTCCCTCCGACGAATACCGCCGAACATCCAGCTGCACAGCAGCAGCAGCCACACCTCGCTATTTTCACCGTCATTGAGACCGTTCCACACACACACACACACAGAGGGCGGTATGAAAGGGCAGCCGCACCAGCTGGCCGCCACCAACTCGTCCGTCAGAGCGCCCCTCCTCCCTAAAGCTTTTACTTCCCCCCACGCGCGCCACGATTCTTATCGCCACTGCTGCTGCCGTTGCTGTTGCGCCCCCCACGACTTCCACTGACTGCGCCAGGTGGACTGGCAAGACGAGAGCCCCGTCCGCGTCCGGAACCACTGGCGCTGTTCTTCAAGCTACCCAGCAAGTCTTTGACGCGCGTGGACGAGGATGCCGCCGACGACACAGCGCTACCGCCGCTGCGTCCCTGTCGAGCCGCAGCGGCGCGGTCTTTCTCGTCGCGCGTGCCAATGGCTGCGCGGTGGCCCACGACGCTGGCAAGGTTGAACTCCCCACTACCTTTCCGGCTGCCAGAGCTGGACTGCCCAGCGCGCCCAGTTCCTTGCTGGAAAGTTCGGCGGCCTTGCACAACGGCTGGCCCACCAGCGCCACTGCCCACCGCAGCCTCTTCGGCACTGCGACCCTCCAGCACGTTGCGCCAGTAGCGCTCCGCGTTGCGGCGGAACTCCTGCTCGATGGCCGTCGACGCTTCGCCCTCCAGTGTGCGGAGCAGCCCAGCATTGGCGATCTGCGCCTCGGCCTGGGCGGACGGCATTGTGGCGCTGTATTCCTTTAGAAGTTTCCCGTAAAAGCTTAGCAGCGGCGCGACACGGTAGAAAAAGCGGTTGAAGCTGTCGACCAGCCGCGGGTGCGACTGGGCGCTGCCGCTGCGGCGCTGATCACCGCCGGCACTCTCTTCCAACAGATATCTCAGCTTTGGGTTGGCGGAGATGCCGCTGAAGAGGGCTGAGCTGCGCAGCGCCTTGAGCAGCCCTTGGTCATTTTCGGTGGTGACGCACACCACCTCCTTTTCGCGATGCGTCATGTAGGTGAGCGACTTACAGTGCGCCGCAATGAAGCCCGTGGCGGGGACGCGGGCCGGACCAGCGAGGATGCCGTATCGTCGGAAGCGCTCCGCCGTCTCCATGGATTCGATGAGGGTGCTCTCGTACTGGAACGGGCCCATTTCCGGCGGCAGCAAGCGCACCTGGGTGTACTGGCCCGTTCCCTCCGTGCCATCCGCGTGGCGCGCGTCATCCACCTCAAAGTACGCCACAGCACTCGTCAGCTGCTCCGGAT
This sequence comes from Leishmania martiniquensis, assembly GCF_017916325.1. NCBI lineage: Eukaryota > Euglenozoa > Kinetoplastea > Trypanosomatida > Trypanosomatidae > Leishmania > Leishmania martiniquensis. Next base: position 475,817 of record NC_090151.1, read on the forward strand.
GCGCCGAGATGCGTCCCAGAAATTTTACAAAGGCCTCGATGGCGACGGTAATGTTGGGCACGAACTTGCCGGCCGTGTAATCGGCGTACATCTGCTCTGCTGTTTGGTAGTTGTTCGAGCACACGGGCAGGAAGGCGTTCAGGAATTCCTGCCGAAGAGTGGGGTTCGCCTTGTTTTGCTGAAGTGCGTAGAGGACATCTGCAGCAACGCCATCCTGACTCCACGCCAGCTCCTCGAGCACCTTCGACACCATCTTGTCACCGCCACTACTGCCGCTGCTCCCCGCTTTGGAGGCGCCTCGCGTTCGCTCAAGCATCTGCTGCATGCTGATGGTGGCAGCACCACGGGAAGCACTGGGGTTCGTGATGCTGCCACCGTTTCTGCTGCTCGCGGTGGGGCCGCGCGACTGAGGACCGCTCCAGCTGAAGACAAGCGACACCGGCACAGCAAAATCACCGCCGCCAAGCGGCTCTTTTTCGGGGCACTGGGCGAGGCCGCGCACCACCACGGAGATGTTGTCCTCCGTGACGCGCATCTTCGACAGCAGCCTCGCCAGCTCCCCCACATGCACCAGCGTTAGCACCTTGGCGCTCTCCCTCTCCAGGCCGCGGCTCTTCTGCACCGTCCGTTCCATGACGACGGTGCTCGGAATGCCTCGGCCGACGATGCGGGCCAGGCCGATATGAAAGCGCTGCAGCACATCCTGCTGAATGTAAGCAGTGTAGTTGCTGTCGACACTGCTGCCTGCCAGCAGGGCACCGCCGCTGCTGCTCGTACAGGCACGCTGCACGAGGCCGACAATGTACGACTCATCGCTGTCACCGCGACGGAACTGGGTCGCGTGTTCCAGGGCAAAGGCGTTGCGGTCGACATCCACCCATATATTTCCGTCACTCATGAGACCCCCAGAAACGGTAGCAGACGCAGAAGCGCCCGGTACTGCGAGGCGTGGCACGTGATCTGGCAGTCCAGAGTTGAAGGCATCGAGTTCCTCCTTCAAGTACCGATGCAGCGCTTTGCACAGCAGCAATGAAGGCGCTCGCCCCTTCGTACGCCACTCCTCCACGGAGAGGAGGAGCTGGCGCACATTCACGTCAGACTCGCCGCACTGCTGCAAGGCCCAGGCGTGGATATCCTGGTGGCCCAGCTTCTCGTGAAAGAGCCGCACAAGGGGATTGCCGAGGCCAAGCACCGCCACGCGCTGCTGCTCCGCCTCGAGCGTGTTGAAGTGCGTCGTGTCGTGCTGTGGGGAGTGCCCGTGCGGGCCCAGTCCGAACCCCTTCGCGTAGTCCGCTGCAATGTCGCTGATGCGCTCACCCATACCGTAGGTCGTGCCGAAGGGTGGCCGCTTGCCGCCGAAGGGCAGTCGAGCGCTCTCAATGATGCGGCGCTCGCTGCTGTCCAGGAAGGCCATCTGCTCGCGGTTGTGCTCCTCCCAGCCGAACTCCAGTGGCGTCCACCACGATTCGTTGAGGCGCAGTGACTGCGTCTCCGTCGGTGACTTGACGAAGTTGCCGGGTCGGCGGCCGCTGATATCCCGCAGCGCCTGCTCAATGACGCCAACCTCAGCGTCGGTCATCTCCTCCGCCTCGCCCCAGCCCCACTCTAGCTCATCCCGGTCCACTGTCGGTAGCCCACACACGCGTTGGTGCTCCCATTTGCCCCTGAATGTGACCGACCGCTCGTGGCGCTCTGGAATAACGGAGAACGCCTGCGGGTTGTGGAAGAACTGCCGAGCCAGCAACCGATCCATGTACTCCTTCGTCTGAAAGTCGTCCTGCGTCGAATGCTGCGCGTACCCATACTTCTTCACCTTCGGTGTGTACTTGCCTTGAACGAGAGACGCCCACTGCTCTCGCTGGAACGGCGCCTGCTCGAGCTCCTTGAGGCGCTCGTCGACGAAGTCGTTACGGAACGGGGTGCGCCACGATGGTGGTTCCTGCAGCGGCGCCAGTGCCCCGTCTGCGTCCGTCAGGGTCCGCAGCTGGTACATATGCTTCACCGTCTCTGGGTTGCCGAGCGGAACGGCGACGCTGCGGTCTAGCACAGAGCTCCCGCCGCGCTGCAGGTGCCACTGCACGTACAGCTCGCCCCCACGCACGCCGACGACCTGCCCGAGGCATTCATCTGGCAGCGTGCGCTGAGCATCTAGTACCGCAACGACCGCGCGCCTCCGCCTTGTCTCCACCTTCGCGTAGTTGGACTGCAGTTGCAGGCAGTCCGTGCCGAGGCTCAGCAAACCCCTGCTCGCCTGCAGTGCCGTGTCGCCGTACATGGCGTACAGACTCCACTCCCCCTCCGCGCCGCTCTTGTCGACGCCGACGACCACCACGTCGAACGCCGCTACACCCTCCTGCTCCTTTGGGGTGAGGCGCAGCACCTCACCCGACTCAAAGCCACCAAAGACCTCGCATGCCTCCGCGGTGGTGTCGAGCAGCATCGGGGCGTTGCGCACCGGGTCTGTGTACCGCACCGCCGCGGGATTGGAGTACGTGCGACCCTTCACGAGCACGCGCTGCCCTGCGTGGGTGACGCCGTACGGTTTCAACACCTCCGCTGAGGTCTCGAATACGCGATACCACGCGGCGTCGGGAAAGACGCACCATGCAGAGTTCCCAGGCACTGTGGGAGAGTGCTGCCCGTACTTCTTAGCCATGGCGACCTCTTCTGCTTTGCGCGCGGCCTCCAGCTGCGCACGCCGCGCGCCGCGACTGGCGATGCGCTCCTTGAGGTACATCATTTCGCGCCACTCCGCACCGGTATACGCTTCCTTTGGAAGACCTGTGGCGAGGAACGACTGCTCAATGCCGTCCTTGACAGCCCGCCAGTTCGTCACCTGCTTTGTCTTCGGGTCGACCCGGTACGGCACGATTGCGGAAGTGTCGGGCTTCCATAGGGCGGGCGGCACCCGCACGACGCCCTCCTCGCGCTGCTGTCGGCGATACCTGTTCACCTCCATGTCGAGCCGCATCTGCAGCGGTGAGTGGGGCACACTCTGCGCGTCGCCCGTGTACTTGGCGGCTCTGCTCTCCAGCTTGAAAGCGTTTGTGAGGAGGTGCTCGTGCGGCGTGTTGTCCAACAAATTGTCGACAGCCTTTTCCATCGAGGGGGTGATGTGCACCGCTCCCAAGAGGAATTCTTTTGAGCCGCGAAGCGCGTTCAGGAAGTTTACCACCTTCGCACGGTGCTTTGTCTTGATGTAGACAGAGAGCAGCGCCTCCGTCTGACGCTGCGTGTGCGCCGTCGTGCCAAAGAAGGGGTCTTCCGTGGCGCGGTACCACAGAGCCTCGGCGCGGCGCATGACGACGTCGTACCATTCCCGGCCCCAGTGCTGATGCGGCGCCCATCGACCGCGGTGCTTGCGAAACGGCGTGCTTGGGTCACCCTCACCGCAGTAGCGCGTCGTCGCGTACGGCAAGCTGCACCGAGGGCAGTAGTCCTCGTTCACGTAGTTCGCCTCCATCTCTAGAAAGATGGCGAAGAGGTCCTCCAGGTGCTGCGGCCGCGCCTTGAGGAGCTGGTCGCGCAGGTAGGTGTCCTGGAAGTCGAAGCTACTCATAGCGTCATGGAAGGCAACGAAAAATTGGTGCACATGCTGCGTGTGCCGCGAGCGAAATGCGCCAATGTCGCCCACCGCGTCGTAGTGCTGCTGGATCAGAAAGGATAGGCGGTCGAACCACGCCTTGCAGTGTTCCACGGATTTGACGTCGCGCACCTCCATCAACTCCGGCCCCAGCACCTCCGCCGTCAGCGCCGAGGATGGGTTTGCCAGTTGGCTCCCGTGCGCGGTGCTGCGGTAGAGGGTCTGATTCCACAGCGGCTCGTAGTGCAGGTTCGTGATGGCCGGCCGCGGCACGCCCTTGTAGCGTTGGTCTGTATTAAGCTCGTAGGCCGAGTCGCCCTGACGGCCACCGAGCTCATCTGCTTCGAAGCCGTGGGGGCGCCCGAGCAGCAGATGCGCCTCCCGCTGGCCAAAGACATAACTGCGAAAAAAGCGATTGGTGCCCGAGTCTGTGTCTGTCTCCCAGAGACCCATGTGCTTGGTGTATACTGGCGTGATGTGCGGCAGCCCACGGCGGGATTTGCCGATGTTGTGCTCATTGCTAAAGAGGCCGTAGCGCTTGTCGTGGATGTACGACGGCTGACGCGCCTCGTTGTGCTGCCGCTTTGTCGCGTACTTGAAGGAGTAGCGCCGCTGCTCGTACAGGGGGACGGAGACAGCAGCAGCGCCAACGCTTCCGCCCAGCCCACCGCTGCCGCTTCTGCTATTGAGAAAAGACTCGTGGCCACCGAGGATGCCACTACCACCACCGATCGCAGCTGCCGCCGAGCACTGCCCCGTTGGGGAGCGTGCCGCCGTGTAGGTGCTTCGTGCGCGGGCACGCAGCATGGGGGCGGCCGCTGTACGCCAAAGAAGAGTGACCAACGAGGTGCGTGTGCGTGTCTGTGTTGGAGGAGGAGGAGGGAGGGAGCAGGTGGGCGGCAAGCAACCGTCCACGCTAACTCACGTGCGTGCACTACAAAGGCGACAAATAGAGAAAAACGGTCTTCTCTCTTCGCCGCGCGTGCGACCTGTCACTGAAGGGAGTCGAGGGTGCGTATGTGTGTGAGAAGGGAGCAGAGAGGAAGGGGTGCAAGGCGAGCGGCTCGAGTCCATTGCATAGGAGGGGCGCAGAGAGGAGGAGGATGGGGTGAAGGGCGAGAGGACGAGGGATGCGCCCGAGGGGTACACCATCTCTGCCGCCTCCCTCTCGCATCGACAGTTTCGCCATATGCGGCACAGAGGCCGAAGGAGCGGTGCAGCAAGCGGTAACGGAGGCGCCATGTATTGCTTTCTTCTCCCCTGTGTAAAATGCCCCTTGCGCGCTTCTCGGCTTCGATGGATGGGCGCGTGCGTCTGTGGAGGAGAAGGCGCTGCGATGGCGTCGGTCAGGGAGGAGTGTGAGAGGCGACGGCGAACGCCCGCCACTCAGAGACGTGCACGCAGACGCGCCGCGAGATGCAAAGAGTCCTCCATGGGGTACTCGAGGAAGAGATCAAGAGAGGAGGAAGGGGTAGCGCAGATGGCACAGATATGGAAGAGACACGGAGGCCCACACGCGAGGAGCGGTAGTCCGTCCCGACGGATGGGCGCAGGCCGCCCGTTGGCCCGTCACGTCCAAACCCTCTCCCTTGCCGTGTTTCACCTCCCCGGCTACTCCGCTACGTGAGCAGTGACGATCGCCGGCATGTCGGCCTTTCCTACCTTGCATGCATGTATCGACTTACCTTATGGAGATGCGGACACGCTTCGCGAGTGCGCTCGTCGCTGGGTCGTCGCTGTGTTGCGTGCGCCACTGCTCATAGTGATCTACCAAGAACCCAAAAATTTTCTTGACGGCGTGCCGCTGCGGTGCTTTCTTGACCGTCTCCTCCCCACCGCAGTAAGGCAGCTCCAGCTGCGGATGTGCCCTCTCTTTCATCATCACGCGCTGGCGCACCCTACCCGTCAGCAGTGGCGGTCGGATCGCCGCCTCGGCTTTGCGGTTACCCACTCCGGCGTTGGTGATGCCGCTCGCAGACCTCGACAACGCCGCCAGCGGCGACGTCCCACCTCCAGAAGGGCGCTTGTGGCCGGCAGCCTCCGCGTACCCGTGGTGGTGATCGCCGCAGGTGTCATGGGGGGAGTTGCTGCGGCGAGCAACGATGCATGGCCGCCGTGCCTCCTCCATCATCTCTTTGTAGTAATAGTTCGTGGCAACGCAAATTTCGAAGCTCGGCAGGAGGTTGATCGCCGCCAGCGAGGTAGCAGCACTTCCGACGGTGCCGTTAGCTTCGCCAGCGTTTTCGTCCGCTGTGGCCGCCGCATCGGTGCCGCCCCTGTTGCGGCGCCACACCATCACCATTGACCGGCGCTTCACCGGAGCCTGCGGGGTGAGGGAGGTGCTGCCTTGGTGCTCCACGTGAAGCTCCGCGAGGGTGCGAAGGTAGTGCACGACGGCGTCGTAGAGCGCGTGGGCCTCGGCGCTGTGAAAGGGCTGCCCACCCCCGCGGACACCCTCACCCTCGAGACCCGTCGTGTTCGTCACGACGTACTTGGCGTCCCCGGCAGGCCGACTCGACGCTGACTCGGTCGAGCTCACGGAATCCCCGTCGTCACGGCGCGGCAGCGTTCCCTGGAGTATATGCCTCGCCTTCGCAGCGACGGAGGCGATACGCGACTTGCGCTTCTTCATGGCGGGCATCCCTCCCCAGATCCAGATGCGCCGCAGGGCGACGTTGTACCCGCCGCGCGCCAGCACGTCCTGCACCGTGGCCCCCGCCTCCTTCGGCCGCCCGCCAGCCGCCACCACCTCGCTGCGGTACTTCGCACGCAGGAAGTCAGCGTAGTAGTAAAGCACGCCAGCCAGCACACCGAGCGAGCCACCGGAGAAGGCGAAGGACAGCCCACTATCGTCCAGGCCAACGCGCTTCATTTCCTGTAGTACCGCCTTGGTGAATCGGATCGGCTGTGGTGCAATGACGATGTCGTGTAGTGAGCGCGGCGGCGGCAACGGCGGAAGAGGGTCGATCGTGTACTTGGTGGACGACGCGTCGTACAGTTCACGGCGCTTGTTGTCATCGCACACATCCGATAGCATGACAGCGTTGTTGTACGTTCTTAGGAAGCCCCACGTGCCGCCGCTGGCGTGCACGAGGCCGTCGCTATCGTCGCCGGCGCAGCAGAACATGTTTTCGCGTGAGATGGTCAGCAACGACATGAGCATGGGCACCCAGTCCGTGTGGATTTCCTTCACAGGCACCTCCTCCGGGTACTGCCGCATCATCTTCAAGCTGAGAAGCGAGAGGTCGACTTGATCGAGCCGCGTGTGGGGCAGGAAGATAGCACCGAGTTGGATGCTCTCTTCCAACCTCTCCAGCAGCTCAGTGCGGGCGGTAGAGACGAGGTAGTGCATCTCGTCCAGCTCCGACTTCAGTGCGCGCAGCTCTCGATCCGCCAGTTGCCACTCACGCTCTCCATCTGACGCCTCTTCCTCCTCGGCATCCGCCCAGTCAGCTCCGTCCGCGTGCAGAGGCGCCGCCGTATCGCTGTCGCACTTAGCAGGTGCGCCGTTCTCCCCGCTGCTGCCATGACATGCAGCCGCTGGCGGCTCACACAGGGTACCCAGAGGAGGATGGCGTGCACCGTTCGGCATGCGGCGGGAGCCGGTGCACGTGCTGCTCTCCGTGTCACTGGCGGTCCGCTCCTCCCTCTCGACTGTGTCGTCTGCGGGTGTGCCACCTTCTGCCGCTCCTCCGTTGGTCGCAGCGACGCCGAGGCGGCCGTTTTTCGACGGCGACACCACTCGCGGTTCTACGCCGTTCTTCTCCAGCGGTGGGACAACCAGTGAGTCCACCGTGACAGTGCTGTTGTGGGACACAATAAATGACGGCGATGCCGTGCACAGCGGAGAGGTGAAGGTGCCATCTACAGCGCTGCATCCAATGGGGTTGCTGATACCGCCGCCCACAACCGCCGCCGTTTCTGCCACCGGCGCCCGTCCCTTCACCACGGCATAGCTGCCGCCGAGTGCCTCGCAGGTGCTCTGCAACGGATGGTCGCGCGCGAGGCACTCAGCGGCCTTAGCACTTGGATGAAGGGTGGAGGCTAGGGGTTCGTCTGGCGGTTGCCCCTGCGCGCCGGCGCTGGGCCCGTCCTCGGCGTCGACACTGAGTGACAGCTCCGCGTGCGGTATCGTCGAAATCAAAAGGGGAGACGGCCGTAGGCTACGTGGCGCCTGCGTGGTCCCCGCGGCTCCCGTCTCGCTTGACGCTGCCCGCCCAGCCTCGCTGCTTGACACGGACTGCAGGAACGGTGGCGTCGGACTGGAATAGCCACCGCTGCCCCGGGCACCATCCTGATCGCCTCGGCAAGCGGCCAGGGTGACAGAGGAAGGGGAGACGAGCGCACCGTTGGCTGCGCCATCGCTCGCCACCGCGTGCGCCGTGGTCGACTGTGGTGAGCGCGAAATCTCCGGCAGCTGACGTGCCTGACATCCGACGATCATCGACTCCACTTCAGGTGACAGCACGGCCCGAACGACGGGGTCAAGCGGACCTCTGTAGTAGGTGTTGTACTGCACGCCGCGTGGGGCGGCTTGGGCGGTGGTGGTGGCAGCGTTGGCGTTCATGAGCGCCACCGAGGCAGCAGAGAAGCTGCCCGTGCCTACCGCACCGCCGATCGCCTCGGTGTGCTGATGCTGCGAAACAAAAGAGGCGGTCATCTCGTCGACTCCGGCGCTACCGCCAGCATGGAAGCTCAGGTTCGCCGGGGCGATCAGGTTCCCGGAGGCGACGCTGGTTGCGAGCGCGGTGCTCGCAAACTGCGTGCTGAGCAGCTGTAGCGAGGAGGCGATGCCCTCGTATCGCTGAAGGTACAAGGAGAGGGGGCGTGCCTTGATCGGCATGGAGAGGAGATTGACTACCCAGCGCTTGATTCCTTGGACCAGCTCCGACACCGGGCACCCCTCTATGAGTGACACGACGTCCAAGTACTTCATGCCGCCAATCTGGCGGTATGTGCCGCGCAACAGAAAATCGTCGCCGTAGCCTGACGCCGCCCAGAGACAGGGACCTTCCAGCGCTGCCGGGCTACGAAGACCGCCAATGCCACGTTGCCGGCCGCTTACTCCGAAGCACGTGGCATGGTGCCGCTCCCCTTTCGCTTCGCCCACGTCGCCATCACGGCCATCTCGAGAGCGGTATCGTCGCCAGCGCCGGTGACTACCGCTGCCACCGCCGCGGGACCATTGTGGCCACAGGTTACGCCGGTGACTGCCCTCATCGCCGCCCTTGCTTGGCGCGGGTGGCCTACAGATACCGCCAGCGACGCTAGACCGCGAGGCAAGGCCTGTGCGCACGCTGCTGTTGCTGCTGCTGCTGTCACTATCGCTGCTGTTGTCCAGTGAGTCATAATCAACGATGTCGTTCGCTTCCGCGGCGCCGTAGTCGCCACTGACGCCGCCCTCATTGTCGAAGTCGCCACCACCGCTCGCCATCTGCTCAAGGGACGCAAAGGCGGTGTTGCCACTTTTGCTGCCGTTTGAGTGGGCCGTGGCGCTCGCCACCGGAGTTCCCAACCAGCTCGCTGACGCGGGGAACATTGTGTTCAGCTCGCTCGCGACAGAGGCGCACTGCTGCCGGTGCCGACGGTTGGCTACGCGCGTCGAGGCGAGGACGACGTACAGGCCTTGACGCCGCAGCTTGTTCCAGATGCGACTCTTGATGTGGTGCAGCTTCTCCGCTCGCACATGGTGCGCCGCTGTGTGTAAGATATGCCGCGATAGCGGCGTCGACACCCTTCCCGCTACTGGCGCAGAGAAGCCTGGGGAGCCTATGGTGCTCGTGTCGTCTGGCTTGGGCCCCGGCTCACCGTATCTCTCTTGCGACGCGCGGCCCACTCGCAGTAGCTCGTCGATCCACTCGGCGTCGGTGTCCTCGCTGACCTTTTCCCTGTACTCCACCACCATCACGCCACCGTAGCGGGCAGCAGTGATGCAGCCGACCCCGTACGCCTGCCTGGACTGTGCGTCGGCGAGGTTGAGAGAGACGGCCCTGCGCCGCGTGAAGGCAGTGTGAAAGGCAGTCGGAACGAGCGAGCACTCGTACATGGGGACAGCGACGATGACGTACGCGTAGGGTAGCCACGACGCCACCAACGTGTCTGCTTCCATTGCCTCCTGCGCGTACTTGCCCATGGGCTGCCCTGAGTTCAGCTGAGGTGAGCTCCGCAGCGAAAGCGGCGCGGGCATGTTGGTGGCACGCTTGTGTCGCTCGTCGCTTTCCCTGAGCGACCGGCACACAGACGAGGCGACCGGGGTCTTCACACTACCGGGCATGCTCGACGACCGAGCCATCGACAGGGATGCCTGTACCTGCTGAGACGGTAGTGCCGTGGTTGTTTCCGTTGCAGGCGTGACAAGTCCCTCCGACTGTCCCGTTGATGGTTGAGAAGAGTGCAGCATCGCTCGCTGCCTCGTCTCCCCATTGACACGCGGGCTCGCTGCCTCAGCAGCTGCAGAGACGCCTGACGCTGATGCCGCACGATGCATCTCACCCTCTGTGCCAGCATGGGCAGCATCGCCGCGATCACCTTCGCCGCTTGAATGACTCGAAGCAACTACTGATGGTGGCGCGGGACCGCCTTCCTGAGGTGCATCGCGCAGGGATGATGGTGCTGGCATCCACTGCGCGGTCGCGGACGCGCGCAGGAATGGCCCCTCGCCGTCATCAGATCCGCGATCGTCGTTCTCACTGTCGGCAGTGTCGGATCGCTTCCGGCACCTTGCCTCCTCTTTACTGTGGCTGCCCTTGCCGCTGGCTGAGAGAGTCTGCCTTGCGGAGGAAGCCATGGCTGATGCTGCTGCTGCAGCCCCCTTCCTTGCGGCGCGCCGCTGCCGACGTGCCTCGTACCGCGCCAACGACCGGCGCAGGCGCTCCTGTTCATCCTGCAAGCTTACGTAGAGCCACCCGCCAAAGCACAGATCTGCGTTCCGCGGCAGGGCCTGCAGCTCCATCGCCGAAATGCTTCCAATGATGACAGGCGGCCGCGTAGCTGCCACGCCGTCGACGTCGCGGTCTTCGATGGGGTAATTGTTGAGGGGGCTCAAAGGGTCCCCCGACGCCCAGACGACTCCTGTGGAGCTTCTGTTCTGGGCTATAGAGGTGCCCAGGTGCAAGGCAGACATGCCGCTCGCTTGCCCACCATCACCCTCGCATAGGGGTGAGTGAATGCCTCCACTGCCGCTCCCCTTTCGAGCACTGCGTGACGTTTTCATGAGCGGATGATCTCTAAGCAGAGCCCCAACACCGCCCGTCGTGGCAAGCGGTGTGGGTGGCGCGCTCCTGTGCGCCTGGTCTTGCCAACTACCCGTAGCTCTTGACAGCGGCGCGTTATTCATCCGCTTCACGCGTGCCTCGGGAACAAAGGATATGCGGTGGTACAGCCGATGGGCCGGTGCACAACGGAAAACGACGCCGCTGTGGACAGAGAGCTCGTGGCGCCGGAGGTACGGGTGGTGGCTGTGGGCAGCCTTCTCCAGCTCGTTTGCGTCTTTCATCACCGTTCGCAGCGCTCCAGAGTCGGCATTCATCTTCCCGACGGAGGCGGCAGCGATGCACGCGTTGACCGCCACAAGCTCGAAGTCTTCGTTGACAGGGTTTGTGTAGCCGCTGCTGGCGGGCTGCGCTTGGTGCAGCGTTGTGAGGGACGGCCCCGCAGGCGCAGCCGCGGTCGACGAAAGGTTGGCGCGCGGGGCGCGATCGGGATACTTTGGGGAGGTGTGGTTGGACGTGGTCCTGCTAACACTTCCAGCGGTGAAGCTCGGCTGGCCACCGCTTCCCGCCCCGAGTTTGCCGCCGCATCCGGGCCGCGCCACAGCCGGGTCGCCCGACGCGGTAACTGGCGCCTTGGAGGGGTCCACAGGCGCTGTGTTCTCGTCCTTCCTGAGCGCGCGCACAGCGAAGCAGTGGTTGTTGGTGTACAGGCCCATCACCTGCCTGGATATCCCCATCCATCGACTTGCCAGGTACTCTTTAGCCTCATCGTCGTCGAGGGCGCTGTTCCAGCACGCACCGAGGAAGTCCCGCTGATAGGCGATCTGCTGCGCATGCAGTTTCTGATTCGCGCACCCCATGGCGTGCCCACTGCGTCGACGGGGCTGCGTTTAAGGGTGGGGCTCTTAGCGTTACCTTCGTATGACGATCCGACACGCGCACACACAGGGAGCCGGGCGAGAAAAGAGAAAAAAGATGAAGTGGTGTGTGTGTGTGTTTGGGTGGGGGAGGGGAGGAGCAGGGTGTGTGTGGGACCGGCCACTGATGAAGCACCTCCGGCCAATTATGGTGTGCTAAATATGCAACGAGCGACGCAAGCGCTACCCCACTCCCACACTGTGCGAGCAGCCCCTTTAGGAGGAAGCAACAATGAGCACAAGACGCACGTGTGTCTGTGTGTGTGATGACCACGGCCGAGTCCGCCTCGACCTGTGGATTCGGTGTGCTGGGGCCCGCACATGCAGGGTGGCCGTTGGGAGAGACGGAGAGGCATGTGAGCCCAAAGGGCGTGGGGGGGAGGTGAAGCGAAATGGGGAATACATACATAATTCAGAGTCGTCCGTTGCCGCGTGAGATGCGCCCAGGCAGCGCGGCCGCTCTGCCGTTCGTGTGGATGGTCGAAACACCTTCACTGCCGCAGGCCGCTCCGACGCCACGCCACCCCACCCCGGACTTGACCGCCGACAGCAGCAGTGATGCACCGCTCGGCCTTCGCAACGTGGTGAACACTTGGCCCTGTGCCCACATCAGGTGAGGCGGCTTGGCGCCCAAGAGGGGGGAGGGGAGGGGGGCACTGCACGACCTCCTTCCTCTCCCTCCCCCCTCTGTCACGCGAGGGCGACAAGAGGGGAGCGACCTTTTTCTTTTGCGGTTCGCGCCGCTCCCAATTCTGCGCGACTTCTTTCGCGTAAGAAAAGTGTCGGGCACACACGCACACGGACACAGACACACAGAGACCACCGCGCACTTATCCCATTGAGTCTCTCAGCGCGCCGCGGCCGTTTTTCATCGGGGCGGTTGCCCGCTGCGTTGATTTCGCTCTTCTCTTATTCGGCCGCTCTCGCCCCCCCTCTGCTCTTCGCAGCGCCAACACATACCCGAACGATCTCTGGCGATTGCTGAGGGATGGGTGACGCGTTTCAGTGTGTGTGTGTGTGTGTCACTATCACCCGAGGGTGGGGGTGGGTGGATGGGGGGACCGACTTCCTGACCAATGGCACGGATATTCATGCAGGCTAGCGCGCAGTCCTCGCTGTTCCGTTGGCTCCCTTCCCCCTCTTCTCTCCCCACTCCACTTCCCCGCCGACACTAGTGCCCTCTCCATCAGTCATCCTGTGTAAGCGGCTTGCCCTGTTTGGCTGGAGGCACGTGCGTCAGGCATACCCGCGCCCGCGTGCGTACTCCTCTCGCGCCAGCACACAGAGGCCTCTTCTGCGGGAACAGTCATCGCTGGGAATCTCTGTTACACGCCGCCGGCAGCGACGCCCTGATCGCTCGGCGCGGGTGACTTTCCTTGGCTTCCATTGGCACCTTACACGGAAGGCCTCACCTGCTCCGCGGCCTCTAGTACTTCGCCGTAGCTCGTGCCGCCGTCTTTGGCTTCGTGGATGAAGTCCAAGTAGCGAATACAGGCGCCACGCACGACGATGCTCTGCACGCACCGCAGTGCGATCGGGCGCACCTCTACTGTGTCCTCGGCCTTGCGCGCTGCCAAGCCGTGGCTTCCACCAGCGGAGCTGCTGCTGTTGCCCATCGCTGGGTCATCCTTGCGTGGACGACCGTGACGACGGCGCACTGCGGCGAGTGCGATGGCGTCCACCTTGATGTTCATAGTGGCTGCATCCATCTCCAGCAGACGCCCCACCACCATCGTGCCATTGGTAAGCTCCACGCGGACGAGCGCGTGCAGCGCCGGCCCTCTCGCCAAGACGCCAGGAAGTGTTGCGGCAGAGTCGCCCATATTTTGCGTGTGTCGGCCCACCTCACCCTGGCGAATTCAAGGCCAAATAAGGAGATGGTGCGCGGGGGGGTGCCTCTGCCGGTGTTCCGCCTTTTGTTGAGCACGGAAGGGATGGCTGTCGCCGAGGTTGGGGCGAGGGAGTGGAAAGATGTGATGGACACGACCGGTGCGGCGGCCGCACTACGCGTGAGAAGAGAGGGCGAGGAATACGGGGAAGGGCGGTGTGTGTGTGTGTGTGTGAAGAGGAGGAGGGGAAAGGGTCGCATAGGGGGCTCTTCGCGCCAAAGATGGGGCCGCGCTGCTGGCACCGCAGCTCTGCCATCCGGATGCAGTGCTCATCTCCAGCCCTCCCCTCTACTAAGCTATGCGAGGGCGGCTCCACCGAGAGTCGTGGGGATGGCTGGGGAGGGGGAGGGGGAGAGGAGGGCAGCAGATGAATGGGAAAAGGCCAAAGGAAGGGGAAGCACTGCGACAGCGCCACCTCAACAGCCCTGACCTTCTCACATCACACGACGCTGCGCTTGATGCCCGTCTACAGCGCACTGGTCTGCACCACTCCGCATGTCTGTCTGTCGCACACTCTCTCTTCCCTTGTTCCTGCCCGTGTGTGTGTGTGTGTGTGGGTGGGTGGGTGGGGGGCGCGCGCGCGCGGAAGAGCGGCGTTTTCTCGCGTGCTTGACGATCCCACGGCAGCCCGCTTCGTACACGGCAAGCGGCGGCACCGCCACGTTCCCCAGCGGCGTGCGGAGATGAGTGAGAAACGCGTGGATAAAGAGTCATGGTGCGAAGGAAATGCACTCCCCCTCCCCCTTTTCACACACGCAGCCACACCTTCACACACACACACACACAGAGGGATGGGGGGAGCAGAAAGACTGCGCACAAAGACAGAGGCTGCACGAAAAGTGACACGCACGGACGGGGGATGGGGAGGGGAGGGGACGAGAGTCACCCTGGATACTGTCCACTGTACATGCACATGCGCCGATGTGTGTTACGCATGCTTATTCTGTGGCAGTTTACATCTAAGATGTGGCGCACGGACGATTCTGCGGTGTCGGAGGTGTGCTGAAGCACGAGGGGAGGAGGAGGGGGGCGACAGTGAGCAGGAGGGAGAGCACAGCGGCAGCGCCCTCCCAGTATCCCCATCTCCCCCACTCACTTCCCCCCGCCATAGCCTGCCTACTCCAGCATACCCAGCACGCGAGTCTGAAGAAACGAGTCGAGCTTCACCTCCAGCGGCACTGTTGGGTCAGGTCTCGCGTAGCCGGCGATGGCGCACAAAAGCCGTAGGAACTCCGCAAAGAACAGCACTTCACCTTCACGCGCTCCATCCGCCACAACGTGGTCGAAGCAGTGCCGTAGTTCCACTTCAGAGAGCCGTGTCTCGCGGAACCACTCCAGGTCCTTCGCCATTGCCTGCACGTCTGTCCAGCGCAGGATGCTCACGATGCCCACATCACGCGCGCCAGGAGCAGGCCCAGAATGCGACGAGCGGCTGGGTAGCCTTCGCTGGTTGGGGTCTAAGGCGATGGGAAGCCTCCCCGCCGCAGTGCTGCCCTGCCGACTGTTTCTGTCGGTCGCGGGGGAGACAAGGGAGGCGCTCTCGCCGTGACTCCATCCCCCTTCATGCCCGGCCATCACCGAAACCGACGTGTGCTGCTCAGCCTTGACGATTCTCGTGGAGGTTCGTGGCTCCGAAAGGGATGAGAATGGCGGCGGCAGTGCCCCACGCACGCCGCGGCACTCAGATGGCCGCTGATACGTCTTGAACACTGTCAAGAGCGCGTCGTGGTTCTGTGCCAGCAAGGCGAGGACTGGCTTTCTCAAGAAGGCACGCTGCGCCGCGCTGATCCAACGATTCGCGCCCAGCAGACGTGGCAGCAGCAGTCGGCCCAAAAAGGTGTCGAAGTACGCGGGGTAGAGCGGACTTGCGTAGTCGACGCCTTCATACTGGACGTGGTCGCAAGAGGCACTCTTTTCGGTGGCCCTGGAGGGACATCGCTGCTGCTGTGACGATGCGGAATGGGCCACGGAGCTGCTGCGGCTAGATCGAGCCACGCCAGCGAGCGGGGTGCCGGCTGACACATCTGTCAGGCTTCTGGTGGCGCGCCGACCGCCCTCCTCACCCGTCTCCGCATGGCGCGGCGCCTCTTCTTCTGCCATCAGCAGCTGCTGCTGCAGCTGCTGGCACTGCCATGCGTGGGCCAGCCGTATAATGAGCTTCACGAACTGCACGAAGTCGACGCACACGGCTCCGGCGTCGGCGCGAAGATCGACGTGCCGGTCATCGCGCAGGGCTCGAGCGTAGCACGGTATAGGACGACCCCTACAGCTAACGGAAACCACATGTGTGGGCTTTGTACGCCGCGGCGAATATGTGCCGTCTGATAAGCTAGGAGGTCCTGTTGCTGTCGGTGAGGTCGTGAAGTTGCTGCGGCCTCTCATCGACGCGCGCTGCTGTTGCTGCTGCACCCCGTTAGCCGCGAGGACACCGTGTGCGACGTGCTCGATGAGGCTGTAAACCGCCGGACGATGCAGCGTTGCCGAGAGCGGCTGCGACGAGACAGCCGCCGACACTGGCACTGATGACACTCCTCGCTTCGAGGGCGCACCGGACGAGCGCGGCGCCTGGCCGGCAAGGCCAGTAAGGCAGAGAAGGCCCCACACGGTGTTGCCTGTGATGTATGCGTCGCCGCCCTGCGTGGGGCTGCCCTTGGCTCCCTCGCCGCCGGCACGCAACTGCGCCAGGGGGAGGGCATACCGATGGAAAAGGAGGCGCAGCGACGGTGCGTACCGTTCAACGACGCCGATCATGTCCACAAAGCTTTGCATTGTGCGCTCTGGTGACCAGCACAGGAGGCCCGTAAGCTCCGTCAGCGAGATGCGCTGAAGAAGCCCCGCCACGCGCTCTTGCTCGAGCATGCTGAGGACGTCGGGCGGGTGCGTGGCCATGAGAACGGCCTCGTGCAGGGCACTAAAGGACAATGCAATCCACTGTGCCTGAAATCGAACTTGCGCCAGCCAGCCGCGATGACTATGCGGTGGGTGTGACCACTCTTCGTAGGTCATGTGCTTCGTTCCCTCATGCGCCGCAGCTGTCGAGGCAAGGGGGGCGGCACACTTCCGTTTGATGGAGATGGGCGCGAGCTGCTGGCTGCAGTGTGTGGCCCAGTTTGTGTAGTAGCGCATGAGGGCCGCAATCAGTACCAGCAGCGTGCCGCGCGACCTCTCGAACAGTCGATCGGCCGTGACGACGCACGCAGTACCGGTGAGCTGCTCGTATGAGTCGACGACGACACGGCACACCTGCCGCAGCTTTTCGCGCGTGGCGGAGGTGAGGCGGTACATGATGGAGACACCGGTGGCCGAGACGCTGGTGGGGGTGCTTTTGTTGTCATCAGAGGTCGATAACGTCGGTGAGGGGCGCTGTCCGCGCGCAGCACTTGACATTGTGGTGTTAGTGTCTCTTGCGTCGCTGCCAGTCAGCGCCATTGCATCTTTGCGGAGCAGCGCGTGACACTCGTTCAGAACGACCCTGTCGGTGAGTTCAACGGCGCGCACAAGATCCCACGATGGGCACGTGGCAGAGGACACACCGTCACCGTCAGCTAGCGACGCAACTGCCGCGCCGGAGGCAGTGACTAATGTGATCGCCGTTTTCCCGCAGACCTCTTTCCCGCCGTAACCAACCACTCCCGAGCTACCCTGTGCCCCGCTGCAGCCTCGCATGAGCAACAGAAGGAGGTGCAGCGGCACCAGAACGGTGTCTGACGCCGAGCTTGACCTCGTGGTCGAGGCTGGCACTTCGGCAGCAGTAGGGGCCAGCAGAACCTCAAGCCCGATGAAGCGGCTGCGCGTAGGCTCTCTACTCCGGCTGCTGAACCCATCTGAAGAGGACGCGCGAGACGACAATGCTGCTATCATGGGGGACGCAGCCAGGGGATTCCCATCCAGCTTTGCCTGTGGGCGCGTTAACGCGGAAGCAACGCTGCTGCCACGGGGACTGGCGTTCCCCTCCATCATGTCCTCTTCCTCCTTGGGCCTCTCCTGCGTGGTGACATCCCTCGCGCTGCCCTCCGCCGCCGCGGCAGCATCGTCGATGCCGTCCTCTTCTGGAAAGAAGGAGACGTACTCGGCTTGCACTTTAGCCACGCACGCCTTGGCCCACCGCAGCAGCGTCGGCAGTGCCACCAGCGCGTGCGGTGGCTGCCAGACATTTAGCTCGCCGCTGTCCGTTGAAAAGGGTGGGGTTACCGCTAATGAGCGTAGATCGACTGTTGACACGCTCAGCGACATCACTGACGACCGCTGGTCACCAAAACTGCTCGCGGAGTTTGCCGCCGCGGGAAGGCCGTTGAAGACGTCCTCCTCGTCCGGCACTGGTGGGGCATCCGGTAGCAGCAGGGAGCGCAGCATGAGCGACCCGACACGATCCATCTCGCGGACTTGCCGCAGCAGCTTTTTATACACCTGCTCCCGCTGCACAATGACCCCCTCGATAGAGTCTCGCGTCTCCTCTTGGCGGTGCAGGGTGTGCTGCAGGAGCGCGCTGCACGCCTGCATCGATGCTGACTCCTTCTCCAGCCGCTCGATGCAGGCGCGCTTTTCGGCCAAGAGCGCCTTTGCCAAACTGTCCGCCTCGGCGATCTGCAGCGTCAGCGCGGCATACCCACGCCAGCGCCGCAGGTTAATACGCACCCGCTCACCGGTCCAGCGCTCGGCCCAGCGGGCACGCTGCCGCTGCTCCTGCACACGTCTCTCTCGGCACAGGTGCTGCCATGCGCGCAATACCGCGCGCATCAGCCAGCGCATCCAGTTCCGATGCGTGTATGCAAGCAGGCGCGGAACGCTGAGCTGATGTAGCTCGCGCGATCTCACATAGTGGGCAAGCGCCACGGTCGCTTGTGCCGCATCGTAGTGCGCCGCAACGTAAGTCACTCGTGTGAAGTTTGGGTACAGCAGTTCGTACAGGCCTTCGCCAATACTGCGGCGGCCGCCTGTGAGGCTGAATGGGCGGCTGCCGTGATGTGCCTCGCCGCTTTTCTGGGAGGTCGGCCCACACCCCATCACGCCAGGCGGCAGCGGAGAAGTCTTCTCTGCCTTCTCACCGTCACCACCACTGCCCTCCCGCATCATCTCCAGCGCGCGGAGGATTCCACCGTCTTGCACACACCCGCCGAGGATGGCGCGGTTCGTCGGCGTGTCGGTCACGAACGTGAAGTCGAGCAGCATATGGATATAGGGACTGAGACTCTGCTGGTGCCGAGGGAGACCATCAAGGAGGGAGCTGAGGAGATACGCCCCGACAGCGGCGCGCTCGCAGAGGGGGCGGAGGTGGCCGCCGCCGCTGGGGCCGCTGCCATCCTCGTCGCTGTGCGTGTCCTGACAGAGTTCGTAGAGGCGGTCAAACGCGCTGCCACCAGGGTGACGGTTGCTGAAAGGCCCCACTGTTGCCGTGAGACCAAGCAGGCGCTCGATCAACATGTGCGCAATATGCTTCCCTCGTTCGCCGTGAGCGCGCTCGATGTCCAGCAGCAGCTTCCATTGCGCCACGGTAGGAGCCAAGGCGAAGCGGCCTGCGGTGGCAGCCTCCGGCCTCACCTTACAACTTTCTGTAGAGACACCTGCGCTTGCACGAAGCCTTCTTGTCGGCAGGAGCGGCATTACTGTGGAGCGCGTTTGCCGCTCGCACACGAGGCGGGGCTCGGGGTCGTCGATATCATGCTCGGTGGTGATGGGGGCAACCGGGCACATGCCCCCGGTCCGACCCCACAACCGCTGCTGCAGACTAGTCAGCGAAGACAAGGCGGTTTCGCCCTCCTGCGGAGGTGCAGCTGCTTCGCTCACTTG
Organism: Leishmania martiniquensis; assembly: GCF_017916325.1. Classification (NCBI taxonomy): domain Eukaryota; phylum Euglenozoa; class Kinetoplastea; order Trypanosomatida; family Trypanosomatidae; genus Leishmania; species Leishmania martiniquensis. The sequence goes on from NC_090151.1 coordinate 495,204, forward strand.
ACTGCCTCTGCTCTGCTGCCTGGCACCGACTGCGAACCCTCCAGCTGCAGCCCCGGACCCACGGGCGGAAGCGGCGGCGGCGGCAGCGTTGCAGGACAACTGCGAAGAGAGCGCCGCCAGCGGTTGGAAAGAGGAGCGATAACTGCACTGGCGCAGAGGAGTATCTGGTGTAGCGACACCGCCGCTCATGTTTCCTTGTGTCTCGGAGGAGAGCGACGTAGTCCGCGCTAAGGGAGATTCCTGCGTTGAACACGCCGTCGGTATGACAGCGCCGTCACATTCCTCTTCGTGCCTCCGCTTCTCGGTGCCTATTAGTGGCAGCAGGCGGCGGTGCCGCGCCTGTGCCAGTACACTTGTCCGTGCCCACGCACTATCCCGTCGTCGAGACAGACGCACCTTGGACGACAGAGCCACCGCCGCTGCCGCGGCGGGTGTGGCTACGGCGCGCTGCGTCGGTGACTGCGACGACATTCGTGCCGTGAGGGCGAACGTTTTCAGCGGCATAGCTTCCGCTGCCGAGGTTGCCGCTGTCGCCTGTGCGGGAGCAGCACTCGCCTTCTTGGAAAAGAATGAGGGGTTGAACACCTTCATGGTAGTCGGAGTGGGCGGCACCGCCGTTGTTGTTCCCACCTTCCGCCATGACAGTGAGCCTGAGTGGGGCGCCGACGACGAAGGCTGTACCAGAGACTGCGACGGTTTCAGACACCTATCCATGGTGGCATCGACTGAGGATAGTGCCGAAGTCAGCTCGCTCCGTGAACCTCGTACGCCACTCACCGGCTCCAAGCAGTGCGTCCCGAAGACGGCACCGGCATTACTGCCATCGCAGACATGCCGCGGCACCTGCCCACTTTGAATACCGGCTTCTGAAGGAGACGAGGCGTGCGACTGCGACGACGACAACGGGCGACCAGTGAGCTTTGCCGCTCCATCGAGCTTGACTTGGATGGAAGACAGCGGCGCCGTGCCAGATGGCATTCTGGTGTCTGTGTGTGCGCGTCTGTTGGGTTGAGGGAGGGTGGGGTGGGGGGGCCGAGGAGCGCGAAGGGGAGGCAAACGTAGGACGTCTACGGTGAGGTGTGTCCGTGAGCAGAGACGCGACAACGCTGAGTAGGAGACCGCCGTGCAAGTATCTGTGTGTGTCGGTGTGCGGATGCATGCGCGTGTGCAGGAGTGGGTTCGCGAAGTACGTGCGTAAAGGTGTGCCATCACCCCATCGACCGCAAGCGAAAAGGCGCACATGCGAGTCGGGGAGAGAGCCGTGCGTGAGTGCAGCACACGCGGAGCCGGTGGCCATGGGGGTGGGGGAAAGAGGAGGGGGAGGGGGAGAAAAAAGTCGCAAGCGTATCTCTTTGCATGTCGGTGTGCACACTGTTGGCCGCACCAGACAGTGTGGGCGAGTGGGTGTGTGGGTGACGACCCCTTAGTGGCAGCACCCAAATGGTCGTCGACGCAGACGAAGCTGTCAGCTCTTTTCGCTTATTCCATAGAGGCGATTTCTCCCGCTTCAACCGGCCCACCCCCATACACACGGCCCACCCACGTGTGTGCGCCGCTGCTTCAGCGATTAGTTGAGCGCGTGATACCAGCGGGCACAGGCACCGGGCCTCACGTCTCCCGTATTCGGTGCGTGACGGTAGGCATTCTTTTTATTTTTTTTGCGGTTACGCTCGGATGTACGCCTTCTTGTTCTTGCCCAGTCGCACACGTCTCTCTGCGGCCCCACCTCCCCCCGCCCCCGCCCTTTCTCTTCCGCTCCACGGCTAGTGATCCAACACAATCTGCCGCGGCGGCGAAGGCGATGGGATGCCGCCGTTCCGCTTCATCGCCTTCTGGTGTTCCTCCTTCTGAAGGTGGTTGTAGTGCTTGACAGACTTCTCCAGGGCCTCCCAGATCTCCCCCGCCCGCTCGCGCAGCACGGCCGCCTCATGCTGCAGCGCCGCCTGCTCATCCTCCACTGTCCGCAGCCCATGGGCAAGGCTGCGACGGGGGACATGGTGTGGCGGTGGTGAGCCCTGCCGAAGCCGTGACGGCGCCTCCGGCGTCGTCGCAGGGGCCGCTGCCGATGGACTCACCGCTTCTTTCTGGCGGTGCAGTCCGTCAGGCTCTGCGTGTACGGCCCCGTTGCTATGGGTGCGACTGAAAAGGTGGCGGTGCTGAAGGCAGGGCGTGGTCCCCAGCAGTCTCTGCCTCATCGCTGCGACGCCGGCATCGTGGTCCGAACGGTTCACGGCTCCCTCGACCTCTCCGCAGCGGTGCATGAGCAGCTTATAGAAGGGCCGCTCCTCGATATCGTTACCGTTGCGCATCCACGCGCGGCGCTCTTGTGCGCGATGCTGGTGCGTCTGCACGGCCCTAATCGCTCGAGCGGTCTCATTGCCTACCCCGCTAGCTGCCAAGCCTTCAGACGTCGCGCCGGCGCACCGGGTAGGTGGTGTGATGGCGCGAACACCAGCAAAGGTGTTGCTCGGGTTGCACTCTTGCCGGCCTGGCGAGCACACCTCCCCGCAGGTGCCATCCAACGTTGCAGCTAGTGAGGACATGACCACTAAGGACGAGTTCTGCCGTGACAAGGTGCAGGCCTGCTGCGCAAGCGTCAAGGCCGAACCCGCTGTGCCGTCCCCGACTAGCCGCATAGAGCCGCCGTTGTAGCACGCCTGCCTGTCGTCGTAGGCGGTGTTGTAGGACATACTGGCGCCGATGCCGCTGCTATCCGACAGAGGTATGGGACTGCTCGCGTCTTGGTCGGACGCGGAGAGTGAGCCTTGGCAAATAACGAAGCTGTCCAGAGTCATCGAGTGCGCCCTCAGCCGGAGCCGCGCGTCGGCCTTCTCGTCGCGGAGGCGCGCGGCGGCCCACGCAAAGAAGGAGATGAGACGGGTGGGGGTGGTGCGGCTTTTACTCTGGTCGATAGCGCCGCCTCTGCCGCCGCCGGTGGTGGTGGTGGAGACGTCTTCACCTGTCGGAAGCCCGCGAAGTACCATGTGGAACGTCGGCGCCGTCGCGTTCGCCGCCACTGAGCACAGCAGCAGCCACAGCGTGTCGCGTGCCTCCTCGGGTGTGATGAAGAATGGCGGGCACCCCGGGCCAAAGCCACCAATCCTCTGGCTCAGCTCTGTCGTGAACTGCAGGCTGCTGTTGCTGCTGCTTTGGCTCACGCGGCCGGCGCTTCCACTTCGGCCTACCCCTTTGCGACGGCCCTTCTTGCGTGATCGGCCAGTCAGCAGGCGCCGTTTTCGGGGCTGTGCCGACCACTTCTCTTCGAGGCTCTCGCCACTGCCGCGGTGGTTCGGCGGCACAGCGGCCGCCTGAGGGAACCCGAGTAGTCTATCGCTTCGTATGATCAGTTCCTTCAGTGGCCCTGCCGCGTGCTGGTGATACAGCAGTCCTGCAACGAGACCGAGACGCGGAATGTCCACCCACGTTAGCTCCGCCGCAATCTCGACGGCGCGAAGGCGGTTCGATGGCGCCGTCCACACAGCGATCAGCATCGGTAGCCAGCTCGGCTGATGCAGAAAGAGGCGGCCGTGCGGCATGTCCTCTGGCGCGTCGAGGGCCGTCTGCAAGTACAGCAGCACGCCGTCGAGCTCTTGCGGAGCGGTGTGTGGCAACAGAATGCGGCTGAGGGAGCGAAGCTCCTCTTCCCGCTGCTTCTCGGCTTCCTCGGCGTCGCGGCGTGCCTGACGGAGATCCTCGAGCTCCTGCTTCTGCGCCTTCACCTCCAGCATGGCTATGTGCCACAGCCCCTCCTCCTCCTCCGTGGCGTGGTACGCACACGAGGACTTGGCGCTGTTCACCACCGTTTCCGCGGTGTTCGTGATCGGATCGGATGTCGGTGGAGAGTGACATGCGCTCGACACATTCTTACCGGAGGGGGGGACAGACGTCTTCGCCTGATGGGACAGTACCGTTGCCTTTCTACGTTTTTTAGTAGCCGTAGCACCTTTGCGCTTTGGAGCTGGAATGGTGGGGGCCGCAGCAGAGGTGCTCCCGTGCGCTGATAACGTCGTTGCGGTCGCCTCCGATGCGGTTGATGGAGTTACCGTGGCTCTGCGAGTGCGTATCCACGATATGTCTGAGCTTGTGTAGTTCACGCTGCTGCTGGCGGATAGGGGGCATGCCTGCCGCTCTGTAGGGGAGCGCGGCGAGCGGAACGTTACCTTGGAGACCCGCGGCTCCGCAGCGGGCCCCATCGCCTTGCCTGCGGCCACAGCAGCTGCCGAGCTATCCGGGCCCACCGTGGCGGCCATGGCACTGGGCTCGGCGTCAGTCGCCGCGATAGGGGCAACCTCACTCGAGACGAGCGCGCTCAGGGGGGGCAGATTCACCAAGCGGCTGGCGGCGGTGAGCAGAGGTGTCACGGCCACAGATGCCGACGGCGTATTTTTACCCCTTTCCCCTGGCGTCGTGGGTGACGGGGCACAGGTGGACCCGCCCCGGTGCCCGCCCGGGCGCTTCTGGACTGTAGGCTCTGACGATTTGCCAGCTTGCAGACATGGCGTGCTGACGTTGTTGGCCATCCAGCTGCTCGAGTGTACCCGGAAGCCGTTCGCGCCCTCCTTTGTCGCTGCTCGTGGAATGGGGAAGGAGGAGGACGATGACGAGGAGGACGATGACGACGGGCTGCCGTGCTTGATGGTCGCATTGCTGCTGAGATATGGCCGATACTCGCTGCGCCGAGACGAGGGCGGCGAGCTGCACTGCGTTGCGGGGCGGGTGCTGGCCGAGCCCTGGTTAGATGGGCTATGGGGCCCGACCTTGTGAAGCCGCGATCCACGACGCAGCGCCCGTGTCGCGCCTACACCGCTTTTCTTGACAGTGCCTGATAGTCTACCGACAACGCGCTGGCCGTTGTCTGTATCGGTGGTCTTCGAAACGCTGCTGCTCTGGCCATCGCCGCCCGACTCGACTCCCGGCGCCGCCGAGCCGCCCTTCACGCTGTCCGCCAGGTGTGCTGCTTCGCACGTCGCTGCCTCTCGGCGTCGATGTTCGCTGCCGAGCTCGGCACATGTGCCCTTTCCAGACTTCTCGAGGGACTGCTGCTGCGTGCCAGCGTCACCGGCGCCTCGCTCATCCAGCTTAGTGTCGTCGCACCTCCGCATCTGCTCTGGCGACAGAGATGCAGCCGACACATCCCTGCCATTCGACCGCCCTTGTGGAAGCTGCGCAGCAGTGCCCGAGTCGCTGCCGTGGTGCTCGTCCTTGGTGGCCGAAGGGGTGCTGGGCTTGGACGCGTAAAAGCGGTTGAACTCGGGGATGCGCGGCGCTGGATGCGGGTGCGTGGCCTCGCCGGCGGCAGTAGCCGAAGCCGGGACGCTAGCGCCGCCAGCCTCAAAGAAGAGGTAGTCGGCGTCCTCGCCGACGCCCTCGTTGGATGTGTCACCATCATTGCAAAGACTGCCGAGGGCCGTGAGTTGCAGCACGGGGGCGATGCCGGTGTATTTCTGTAAGAACAGTGCTATTGGCTGCGCCAGTTCGGGGTTCGACAGCAGGTGCAGGCCCCAGGTACGCAGCACGGCTGCGATGACGGGCAGCTTCACCCACACGGAGGCCACGCGCGAAAAGGATGGCGAAATGTCCGGGTCAGCTGCGAGAAAGTTGCCGTTGGCACTGTACCTCCACCCAGAGGCAGCGGAGCTGCCCGACGCCCCACTGGGCTTGGCAGCGGCGCCTCCAGCTGCAGTGGCGGTATCGGGCCCTATGGGCTGGTTCAGCGTCACCGTCTCTTCGCGCACCTCGGCGTCGCCGAAGAAATACGATATCTCCTGCAGCTCGACGGCATCGCGCATGGGACGGCCACCGATGCGGCGCCAGATGCGATACTGGTGACCCTTCTCCGCCGTCTGCTGCTGCGCGCCCGAGTCGTGGTGTGTCTGGGTGCCAGTGCCGAATGCCGCCTCCGCGTCTGCCGCGACTCGCCGCTGCGGTGTTGGCGGCCGCACTTTGTTGCGGCCGCCTTGAAACACCTTCAGGTGCTTTCGCACGTCACCGATGACGCCGTGCAAAGTGCGGCGCTCTGTCCATGTCATGTTGGCCAGGAGTGCTTCCAGCTCTTTCACAGCCTTCGCCGACGACGCCTCCACCACCATGATACCGCCGTACATGACATCCGTTATGATACCCTCGCCGTATGTGTGCCGTGACGACTTCCTTGAGTCATCGATGTCGACGGGATACCGAATGTATCGGTGCTCCTGCCAGCGGAAAGGGTCCATAACGACGCTAAAGCAGCTCACGCTGAGGGCAACCAGCACGCTTTCGTCCGGCGACGCCGCTGGGCCGTTGTCGGCAGGAGCAGAGGCCCTCGGAATGGATGCCAACGCTGAGCAGTTCCTCGAGCGACCGACGCCGCCCAGCTGGGGCGTCCCCATCAGCTGTGGCAGCCTCGAATGGGGAATACCGAGCGCCAGCGACAGGACACTGTCTTCCGGAAACGTGGCACCCCCAACTAAGCCGATCTCGCCACTGCTGTCCTTGCTGAGCTGGTGGTTGTGTAGGGGGCTCGGGGAGGCGTTGCTGCCGTTGCTGCCAGAGCTGTCGCCGGCACCTGGAAGCTTTTCTGAGTAGGACACGAATGACGTGTTCAGACTACCGCCGCCGCGGCGCGAGAGGCTTTCATTACCCATGCACGACATCACGTACGAACTGCACGAGCGCCGCAGCTGCATATCAGCGATGGTGCCGCCGTCGTCGCTGGTAGCGCGCAGCAAGCAACTCGCAGAGTCCGAAGGTGTAAGGCGGCTGTGTTGCACGGAAGGGTATCCCGTGCCGGCGCCGCTTACCTGCGGCTGCTCTGGCTGACTAGCGTCGAGCTTGATGCCCTGCGTCATAGCCACGGCGCGAACGAGTGTGCTCAGGGTAGGTTGGAAGAGCTCCACGCGATTCCAACGCATGGCGGCCACTCCGGGTGCTGGCTGAAGTCCACGCTTGCGCAGGAACTTCGTGCTCGAATCCTCGCTGACCCCATCCGCGAGGCGGAAGGCGAAGCAGTCTTTGATTCCCATGAAGCGCGGGTTGCGGGCAAGGAATTCGTTGTAGTACTCCTCCCGCGTTTCCATCGGCAGCGCGGAGATCTGCTCTGGTGTGAGCGACAGAAGCGGCTGCACAGCGTTGTCGCTGACGGTGGTGTAGGCGCCCTCGCCGTGGACGACCGGCGAAGAGGCTGCGGTGACCATGAGGGACTTGGCATGGCCTCCCCGGGGAAAGTCCGGACCACAAGCGCCAGGCCGCGATGTGATCGGGGACAAGACGCCACTGCTCATGTAGTACGGTGACGCCATGCTCGCTCCCGCCTGGCTACCTGATCCGCTGCTCTTGAAGGAGGAGTGCATCGCCTCGGAGCTCACGCCGGCAACGCTGAACCAATGCGAGCGGCGCGCCACACGACGTCCACTGCAGACGGCCGCCTGAGGGGCCCGCGACTTCGCTAGCGATGGCGCATGCAGGTACTCGTCTCGCCCGGTCTCCACCTCTGGCGGGTGCGAGGTAGCCGTGCTACCTGGATGCACTTCGCCCGAAGCCCGCCGCACCCCCTCCACGGCGTGCACAAAGGCCACCGGTATCAACTCTGGCGCACGGCGATCCCAGCACCGCCCGAGCAAGCCGCGGTGCGTCACGTTGAAGCTGTCTACCGGCCGCACCGGATCGAACTCTTCCAGCTGGCGCCGCTTCGTGCGCGCGGCATTGGCGTTCCGCTTGGCCTGCACGTGCTGCTGGTACTCCTTGGCGGCCTGCGTCGAGTCAGTTTTTTCATGCGCATCGATCTCCGTTCGAAAGGTGGCGTTGTCGTCCTCGCTGTCTACCGTGACAACGTACGACGACGGCCGTGATGGCAGGCCGCTCTTGGCTGCCTGGGCACGCGTCAGCTCCTGCAGCTGCAGCGTGTCCGGTATTCGTAACCTATCAAAGTGGCTCTCTGGTGGACATTCTCGTGGCGGTGCGACTGCCGTGCGGCTGTCGTCCGCCACTGCGTGTGGGAAGACGCTGCCCGGCGAGCGGCATGAACGACCTCGCATATTTCCCATATGGTCACTGGTGGGAAAGGCAACTTCAGCGAGTGGGCTGCTGCTCTGATTCACAATGTCGGCCGACAGCGGCGGTGGTGGCGCGAAATGGTCGTTGCCCAGCGCGCGCACGTGCCGCCTACGGCTAAGCTCTTCGTCCCTGGAGTAGCGGTCACTGTCGCCGTCCTTGTCCCCTTCCGGCCAGCAGCGGCGGCGCGGCGACGTGGGTGCCGAGTTCTTCGGTAAATCGCCCGTGCGTGAAGGAGGGGGGGCAAAGGAGGCCCTGGGTGACGCTGCCCAGCTATCATGCGGCTGCTCCGTGCTTCGCACCGCAGACGTCTTGCACCCCATTGTCGTGGGCCAGCAACGTTTCTCTGCCGCTGTGGACGTATCTGCGTGTGGGTAAGCGCCTGAATGCAGCTGTCTCTCCCCTCCTTCACACCACTCCAGTGACCCCTCCAAAGGTGGATCAGGCAACGGAGTGGGCGGATAGATGGAGCACGCGGCGATGATGCACGCGTATGGGCGTCAGCGTTGCAGGTCGACGTCACAAGTGTATCCGCAATAGGGCCGCTGTCGGTGTGTGCGCCTCTAGGGTAATCACAGCGACAAGCAAGAGGCGGAGGTGGTCGGCTGGGCGGAGGGAGGGGGGATTACTCTCCCGCTCCTAAGTTGCCACGCAGCCACGGTGAGGGACACCAGTGTGCGCAGCAGAGAGGCACACTGGCAACCGAGGAGGAAATCCGGGTAGCCGGGAGGCAATGCCAAGAAGGCGCGAAGCTATGCCACTTGTAGCGGCTGGCCGCGATTGTGGCTATGGGTTGGCGTGTGCACGTGCTTGCGTGAGAGGGAAGGGAGGCAAGTCGGTGGAGGCGTGCGCGGACCGGTGCGTATGAGTAGCGCGCGCGTCTTCTCGCCAGCCCCTCCCACAGGCGTCTCCTGCAGAGAGACGGTCCCGCTCACGAGGCTGGCGGGACGAGCGGGAGAGGGCGCTGCTGAGGGGAATCCTGCGAGACGGTGCAAGAAAGGGGAGGAGGAAGGGAGGACCAAAGACGCGAAAAGGTTCGCTGTACAGCATTCGAGTGGGCGAGGCGCGGGTGGTGTGTGCGTGTGTGTGTGTTAGCAGCGAGGGGGAGGGGGGTGGAGGGGGTGGCTGCACATGGGAGACGTAGAGAGGGGCTTGCATTGCCAAGAGGGCACACGGGCAGCGTCAAACTCAAAATGAGGATGCGTGTCTGTGAGCGAGCGCGCACACACTCTCCTCCTCCTCCGTACCCACTAACGGGGGAGGGGAGGAGTGCTCGACGGAGGGGGTGCCCATAAGATGAAGGATATCTCCTGCCACCCGCCCTTCAGCTACCGTGGAGTTGGAAGTCTTTCCCGTTTCTGTGGCTCTGCATGTGCGCACGTGCATGGGGGGCTGAGGATGAGGGAGCAGAAGGGGGGGGCGGGGCGATCCCGTCGAGGGTGGCACACACAAGCGGCACAAAACACGCAGACACACAACAGAAAGGGGGAAGGCGAGGGCTGCCACGGCTATTCGGTCAGCATGAGGAAAAGCGTGACGTGCTGTTGCGGTCAACTCACCGCGCCCTTCATTACGGAACAAATTTTAGAAGAGAGTCCATCGGCGTGCGCGCGCAGGATTCTCCGCTGCCGCCAGTTCTGTGGCAGAGATGCTGGCCATGTCCCTGCCCACCAGCGGATCAGCGGTGTGCATCACCTGCGCGGCAACCTTTTCCTGGAACTCCTTCACAAAGACATTGCCCTTCTTCCAGTACTCGGAGTGGTATTTGAGACGCATCTGAATCTCGTGCGTCTCACGCGCATCCATTCGCTTTGTCTTTGTGTAGATCATGAAGATCGGCACGGTGCTGACGCAGACCAGCAGCCACGGAATTTGGATGCCCATGCCTAAGGGGCGATTGAGGTGAGTGGCAAGACCAAAACAGTGCGCACTCAGCTGCCCCAAGACGTGAGGAGCTGCTGCCGCGTCACAGGCGAGGGGAGAGGGAAGGGGAGGGCGGACTGTGACGCACCTCTTTCAGAGTCCCCCCTCACCGAAACAATTTCGTCTGTCCTCGCTTCTCCCCCCACCCTTAGCGAAGCGGTTGGGATAGTGAGAGGGCGTGGGAGAGAGAGAGACAGGATGGCTTACGCACGTGCGCGTGGACCGTGTGCGTATGTATACCGTGCAACGGAGGGCGGCGGGTGGGGTCAAGAGTGCGTGGGTGAGGAGAGGGGGCCGAAGTGGCTCAGAGAGAGAGGGAGGGAGAGAGGAGAGGGCAGAGCGTGGGTAATGTTTGTGCTCACATGGGGGCTTGGCAACACGACGGCCGACAAATATATATACATATATATATGTCTGGGTGTAGATATATATATATTTATATATGCAGGGACACCGCGACAGGACGAGCTCGACATGAAAGCGGGCGCTTTCGAAGAGGCGAAGCACACACACTACACAATGGAAGAGAGCGAGAGAAAGAGGGAGAGGAGAGGGGGGAGGGAGGGGGGCTGCTTGGTTTACGCTGTGCGGACTGTACATGCGAGCAGCTATGTTTGCACATGGTGTGCGCGCTGTGTGGTGCTGTTCTGTTTCGTTGGCCTGCGACAGCGCACGAGAGTACGCCCGCGACATGGTGTACGCCGACCACTGCGCACGCGGAACAGAGGACACCCAACCCACACACACACAGAAATATCGACGAGGTCCAGAGAGAGATATAGAGACATCGCCCACGCGGCAAGTTTGCGCAGGCCATCTCTTCCTCTCTCTCGCTCACTGCCTTACCTTCCCCTGATACCCCTCGTCCTCCTCACTGCTTTCCCCCTTTTCACGCATTCACCAGTGAAGCTCCGCACGCACGTAAAAATGCCGTCTTGAATGCCGGCAAGGGAGGACAGAGCGCGAAAAAAAGGCAACGAAAAAAACGTGGTGACACACACACACACGCAACCTCGCAGTGGGAGGAGGGGAAGCGGCGAGTCCGTTGGACATTGCGTGCCCTCGGCTTGCACGCTCTTCCCCTCCTCTCACCCCAAGAGCCTCACTGAATGACGCTAGCGTTGCGGCAGCGGATGAGTACCCGCACCCCCGGCTGCCGCCGTACATGGATGATCGTCGACTCCGTGATACGCGGCATTGGCTCACCGTCGATCTGCACGTTCAAGCTTGCCTGGACGCCGTCGTCTGACTCGATGCGGGCCTCGTATTTGTCTTTCAAGTGCACTTTAGTGTAGGTGGAGCACTGCCCACTTGGGAAGTTAAGGTCATCCGGCGTGCAGAGCACAAAGACAAACATCTCGTCCGTCTGGGCAAGCTTTGTGGAGCTGCTGAGCCCAATGCCGATAGAGGTGTAGTGCAGCACGCCGCCCATCGCCTGCAGCTCGAAGTTGCGGTCGTTGATGGCCACGGGCCGAGGGGCCGGCGTAGGAAGAGGCGCTCCGGCGGCGCTGTTGGGGGCCATCGTGATGGACGGGGTTACCTTGCCGTTACAGAGCGTGACCGGGTGGTAGTACAGCTCGCCCCGCTGCGGGTTCCACGGGTGAGTGCCAGCGGAGTAGCAGTTAACGTTGGTCAGCACCAATGCCTTGGCCATGGAAGGTAGCTGCAGCGCCACGAAGTCGCGTGGGCCGCTCGTGCTGCTCGTCTCGGCGATGCTGCTGCCCGCGCCACTCAGCTGCAGGCGCGGCACACAGACCATTGGTATGATCTTGCGCAACTTTTTACACTTGAACGACCCACTGAACCCGATTACCCCATACAGAGCCTTGTTTTGTGCGCGAGTGCTGCACACCGCCGGGTGCGCGCGGCGGGTGGCGTTGAACCGTGTCGCCACGTAGGCGTCGAAGCCCACGCCGAGGTAGTTGATGAGCCCGTGCGTGACGCACTGCCCACTCGCGTGCACCATGTCCCAGTCGACGTTGTACACCGCATTTGCCATGCCCCTCGGCCGCGCTGCACTGCCCCACAGCGGCGAGTGAAAACTCTGCGCGCCGGCCGGGGCGGGGGCGGTGTGCTTCGTGGCCGCGGCGCTGCCGTCTGGGGGCGCGCCGGGTGCCATCCACGGCGCCGCCTCCGCCGCTGGGGGCAATGACTCGGGCCGCACGGCCGCCTGAGCTACTCGCAGTGGCACCAGTGAGACCTCCCACCGGTCGAAGCTCACACACGGGGCCGTCACGGCATTGCGCAAGGCCGCGGCTACCTGCGTGCCTGCGTCGGCGCCACATCCGCACAGGGCACAGAGCCCACACCACCCGTTGCCGCTCGGTGAGAAAGAGCAGCCAAAGCCCACGCAGTTGCTGTAGTCGTTGCCGGTACCGAGTGGGAGCGGAGCGAGAGCAGGCATCGTGAAGTACGGATGCACCGGCTCATCCCGAAACCTCGACGCGGCGGAGACAGTGTTGTCGCCGTGCTGCTGCTGCTGAGAGACCGTGAGGAAAGAATGAAACTCATCCTCCAGCTCTCGGCGGACGAGGTCTAGCTGCGTCATGAGGAAGGACACGGTGCCGTCACCGCCGCACACAACGACCGTGCCACGCTGCTGACGCCTTGGCTGGCCAGGGGCGTGATAGACGACAGCCTGCTGTTTGATGAGGAGGCGTAGCGGGCCGGGGTCTGCGAATACCTCCCCGCGCAGGACCATGACACGCCTCGTGCCCAGCTCGTCGCGCAAGCTGCTGAGCACCACGTCTGCCAAGCTCGTCTCACCAGAGTTGGGGTTTATGAAAGCTGCCACGTAGTTATACGACGCCTCCACCCCGCTGTCGTAGTAGCGGGCGTACCGGCGGATGAGTTGCTCGGACGACTGAGGTGGGGGGCCTAGTGCCGTCACCTCTACCGAGGCCGTAGCCCCACTATCCAGGCGTCGAGCAGAATGGCTCGCCGACTGCATAGGGGTGGTTGGCGCCGATGGCGCGTCGTTCTCGATCTTCACATCGGTGGCCCGCCCTCTGTGCGACTCGACCGCGCGTGTCAACGGTTTCGCGTGGAGAGTGTTGCGGCTATGAGGGCCACCGCCGGCGCGACCATCGAGGATGGCAGGCGCAGTCGAGCGCACCTCGGCGGGCGAGTAGAGCTCGCTGCCATTCAAATCGAGTCGATCCTCAAAGGTGGAGCTCGAGCTCGAGGTGGCCCCAAGGCTGTTGGCGCTGCCATTGCCAAGCCGAGCAGCATGCTCCGACGGCGTGGTTGGCGAAGGCTGGTGATGAGAAGACCTCGCCTTGTTCTGCATGCTTCACAGAAGGGGGAGGGGGGAGGGAAGGGAAGAAGAGGGCAGGGAGGCCGCGGTTATGGCTCGCGCGGCTTCCGCACCAGCGAGGAATCACGTGAATGTGCACGCGTATACTGCTGCTCGTACGTGAGGATGACGGCTGTGAAGAGGAGGACAAAAGCGCTACCACCACCGCTACCGCCACACCTCCCTCTCCCCCTCTTTCACAGTCGAGGCCGAGACGAGGAAGGGCACGCGTCGCACCAGCTCATACAGATGGGCAGTCGCCCCCTCTTCTTCCGAGGGCGTCCAGACACGGACTCAGGCGCGGGACTTGGCCACACGGAGACCGCCCACAGACACTGACACGGAAGTTGGAAGGAGATGGCGCGGCAGGCCGACAGACCGACAAGGAGGAGTGAGGGGCGACAGCGACGCGCAAAATACGCAGAGAGAGAAGTCTGTGAAGGTGCGCGCGTGTGTGTGCGGCGCGGTGTGCTCCGGCGGAGGATTTGGTGCGCAATGCGCGTCAGAGCTGCTTCACCCTCCCCTCCCCCTCTTCTTGTCCTACCAATGTGTGCTTGTAGATTGCGCGGCTGGCGACCCGTCCACTCGGTGTGTGTGTGTATACGACAAGACGGAATAGCTCTCCGCGTGCGTGCGTGCGTGTGTGTGTGTGGGGGGAGGCGGAGTGAAGCTGCGCCTTGGTGCGCAGTGGTGCGTAAGCCCGACAGTCTGTGTGCAGACGTATGCGGGCGATGCTGCAGAGTGACTCTGGGGCCAGGTGCTCAAAGAATACGGGCAAGGAAGCGAGTTGAAACAGCAGATGGACACTGAGTGAAGAGGAGGAAAGGGGGGCCGGCGCCATCGAGGCCGAAGCTGAATCTCAGTGCGTATGGTGTGGCCTACTGCCCGTCTCGCTCACTTTGAGTGTGAGTGTGTGCGCGCGCGCATGCGGCATCAGACACACCTGCAGCATGATACGCTAAGGCGCCAGAGAATTCGCTTTTTTTTGAGGGGAGGGGGAGACGCTCTGAGTACAGGCCAACGCTCTGGCTTGACGCGGTGTCTAAAATATTTGTGAAGCCTCTTTGAAACACACACACACACCTACGCACGCATAAAGACATGCACATAACGCGAGTCTCATTCACCCATGCGTATCGCGTACAAGGGTCTTCACGCACGCTGCTCTCGGTGTGAGGTGCACCAGAGATGCAGCCGTTCGCTCCTCTGCCCTTCTGCGCTCCACTTTTCGGGGTGGGGGAGGGAGAGAGGAGTTGAGGGGCCACCGACCCTTGCAGGAGGGCATCCAGCTGCGTTTTCCGTCACCCCTTCGCATCGTCGACGGATTCTTACCTGCAGTGCGTCACAAGTCAAGTGGATGCCAAAGGCCCGTGCGGCAGTATGCTGGGCGGGGTTGCCGCCAGCTCCCTGCTGTCACGCATACAAAAAAAGGTGTGTATGTGTCTGTGGGGGGGGCAGCTGGAGGGGATGGGCTCTTGGGGGCTCCCCTCCAGCTTCCCCTGCGCTCACCAGACGGCTTCACTTCTCATTGATGATGAGAAACAGGCTCCACTCGCGGTGCCGGTTGCTCGGCTCCGATGTCACGCCCATCGACACGTTCACGTGGGAGGTGCGCAGCATGTTCTCTAGCCAGCCGAGGTCCGCCAGTGCGTGCCACGCGTTTCGGGCGTAGCGCAGGCTTGCCTGGCCAGCCGGAAGCGCGATGCAGGACAGCTGTGGTTCAGCTGGTAGGGTTGATGCCATGGCAGGGGTTGTAAAGGTAGACGTTGCGGAGAGCGGCGCTGGCGGATGCCGGACATCGGACACACTGCCTTGTGCAATAGAGATGCTGCCAACGTTGCCAGCACCGCCGGTACAGCGAGTGGCGCTGCTCGCAGATGACGCAGATACCAACCTGCTCATCACGACGCCCGTTACACTGGAGATGGTCGAAGTAATGAGAGACCCTGCACCCTGCAGGTAGTGCCACGTGACAGGCAGAAGCCCCACCAGATCCTCCCCGCTGCCTTCAGCTACGCCACGAGGAGAGCCACTGATGGCGCTGCTCTGGCCAGCAGTAACAGAGGGCTCTGCGGCAGAGGGCATGGGAGAGGCAACACCGGCCTCGCCGCAGCCCGCAGTCTTCACATTCGGCACCGCTGCTTCTTCGAGGTGGCGCCGCGAGCGCCACCTCGACAGCCGCGCGACGACAGGGCCGTAGAGAGTCGGCGCCACGTCCGCCACCTCGACCCCAAGTGTTGCGCCGTTGGCCGACGTTGCCAGCCGAACGGCAAACTCTGGCACCTGAGGCACGGGTCGCCAACACACACCCGCGTCCAGGGCTGTCTGGTGCAGCGTGACGAGGTTGACGCGGAGCCGCACACTCACATCGAGGAACCCGAACGTGGAGCTGACCGCGCAGCTCATGCGACGCAACACATCGATGTGGCCAGAGAAGTGCGTGCCGCGCCCCACTCGTGCGCTCCAGCCCCAATACACATTCACACCGCGAGGCTTGCGGTAGCGAAGCGACAACCCAACGCCCATTTTGATGTGGCGCGGTTTCCACCATGGCGTAGTGGAGCGCGCTGCGTCCTCGGCCACCTCGGACGCAGCGCGGTTCCAAAGCCACTCATCCGTCGTTTCTAGCACACACCGCTGGTACCAGTAGAGCCACTCCGGTAGCGGCGCCGCGCCAGCGCTCCCGACCGCGGA
Organism: Leishmania martiniquensis; assembly: GCF_017916325.1. Taxonomy (NCBI): domain Eukaryota; phylum Euglenozoa; class Kinetoplastea; order Trypanosomatida; family Trypanosomatidae; genus Leishmania; species Leishmania martiniquensis. The sequence continues at coordinate 511,147 of NC_090151.1, forward strand.
AGCGGCCTCTAGTGGTATTGCGAGGTCGTGCGGCGCCGCGCTCTGTGCGTTATCGGAGTCGCTTGCTGTGTGAGCAGTTGGTGAACTGCTGTGCGGCTGCCGGAGGGCAGAGACCGGAGGTGGGGGCATGTGCGTCGGAGATGAGATTGCGTTGGAAACGGGGGAGGTTTTGGTCACCCCTGCGCTGCCTGATGTGCTGGACGGGGTCTCTCCCGTCGACCTATCGGTTCTCGAGTGTATACCGTTCATGTGCGCCCCCGGCGCTGAAGGCGTGGAGGGGGGGCCAGCTCTCTCCGCGCTGCGAGGCTGTGCATCGGCGACAGGCGTGATAACAGCAGAGGTGCCAGTGGCCCCGTTAGCGAGAGGCGCTGCTGCTGCGGCTTCGAGAGAATGTCTCGTCCCTGCCTGGTTCAGCCCGAGGAGGCACTGCATCTCAGCTCCAGAGGAAGCGGCAGTGGTGCCATGACCGCGACGCATCTCTTCCACAGCCCGTGTTCGCCGTCCCAGCATCACGACGAAGCCATGCATGTATACAACAGGGTCGTCGATTACAATGGAGCACTCTGTCATCTCTGTGCGCGCCACGTACTCGCACACTGGCAGCAGCGCGTCACCGGAGGGTAGCGGGGTAACACGAACATTCAGTACCCCGGTCCACCGCCGCGCCCCCCAGTACCAGAACAGCTGAAGGGCATTGTAGACCTGTAGCTGCCCTTGACGTTGCGAGGCCATCACTGGCCCTAGGCGCGGCTGCAGGGTGGGCGGTGAAGTCTGTAGACTGCCCTCTGCTGCCTGCGAATCTGCTGCGCCGACCGCCATCACGGTGTCTGCAAGGCTGCAAGGCTCCTGCTCCGCGGCACTGCGATTCGTAGCGAAGTTCGCCGTTGAGCTCGACCGCGGTGCGGGGAGAGCCGTCACGACCCCCACGGGTGACGTCCCGCTGCGACTTCTGTGTTCGCCCATTGCCGGCTCCATGCGCCGCGGTAGTGCCGGCTGCTCCTGCCGATAGTATGTGTTCATCTGGTGATACCCGGCACCGGTGAGGAGGCCCATCAGCACACCGAATGACTCCCTTCGGTACACCGAGTCGAAGCCGTACATGATGCCCGCAGCGCCGTACTTCGATGCGCTTTTCACCAACAGCGGAGGTGCCGTTGAGGGCGACGACAACGCGCGTGACCGCTGTGCACTGCCCGCCATGGCCGCCGGCGCAGCCATGCCGCTGCTGCTGCCGCCGCTGGCCAAGGCTGCTGTTGCTGGGGCCGCCACCACGCTTGTCGCTTCCGTCGATAAGCCTACCGTGTGTGCCAGTGCCGCCGAGAGTGCCGCAGTGCCTCCAGTACCCGCTCCCCCGGCCGGTTCACCGGGTGCCGCCCCCCACGCATCTGACTGCGGCTGCTGTTGCTGCTGGGGCACCGTGTCGTTTACTTTGAGGGCGTAGAGCTCCGAGTGGCCGCCCCCACTGCCTCTCGCCGCGGCTGCGGTGCCGCCGTTCATCCCGGGAGTGTAGTACGGCGACGCTGCGGAAAGTCTTAGGTGTTGCGACGCGGTCGGCTCCCCTATGGCCGAGAGCGGCCCCTCAGCCGCTGCCAAATCATTTGCAGCCGCCGCTGGCGCCAGGGAGGCCGAGGGCCCATGGCTTACATGCGCGCGCCGTTTATTTTCCTGCTTCACGTACGCCAGCGCCACATGGGGCATGTTCGCTGAGGCGTCATCGACAAGCGTCAGCGCCTTGGCGCCCTGCCCAGTCTGAAGCACTGAACGAGCGACCGACCTTACTGGAGCCCAGTCAATGATGCGCAGCGGCGCCGGGGAGAGCTGGTAGTCGAAGGTGCGATGCAGGTTGGTGTCGTACGACATTTTCGTTGCAGCGCTTAATTATATTCACGCGCTCCTCGTCTCTTCTGTTTTGACGGCCACACGAGCGAGGACCTCGATACGAGAAAAAAAATGTGTATTGGTGTGCATGTGTGCTCCTCTCTTGCGGCAGATCCGGCGGGAGCAGCGACTCGGCTACTCGTCACGGATGACCGTTCCAGAGAGGCAGACGCGGGAGGCGTGCGCAGGGAGAAGAAATACAGGAGGGCGCGCGGAGAGCCACGCTCACAGAAGAATAGCGTAGGAGGTTGCTAATGGAGGAGGTGGTGGGAGTGATGGTGCAGTTTCTTCCAGAAGACGCAACGCGGACTTCTCTGTGGCGAATGAGGGTTAGGGTGTGTGAGATGGAATCGGTGGACAGACAAAGAAGCTGATCTGCGGGGAAAAGGATGGCGCGTGTGAGTAAGTGCGGGGGAGTCGAGAGGGAGGGGAGGAGCGCCGAGTTGCTGAGCCTGTGCGCCTTTGCGGCACTGTTCCTCTTTGTTCCAGATTTTGTTTGGGTGTGCTGCACGCGAGATGAAGGCCAATCGCAGCGAGTTCGAGAAGAAATGGCGTGGGGAAATGGGGAGGAGGAGGGCACCAGCCAAAACGGGGAAGAGCGTTGGCGGAGGATCTGTGCATACACATACCATGAGGACCGGCTGCGGAAGGTGGGCACAGGGAGCGCCTTGCGCTCCGACAGTGCGGCGCGGTCAGCGGCATCATTGGGTGATGCCCCTCTTTCCGCTCGTGCCTTCGTCTCGGTCCCCGTCACCACAAGCTTGAAGGAATGCGCCACCGTTTTCGTCACGCCCTCCACGCGTGCTGAGGCGTTTTGCCTCCCTATCCTGCGCTTTTTTTCTGCCTTGCTTCCCGGGGTCTGTCAATTGGCTCCGCATCCGCCACGTCCACCGCTGCGCGTTCTCGTCTCCACCCACTCTTTTTCGTCGTGTCTGTCGCACATGAACGACGGAGGACGAGGGGCAGGAGGAGGGAGGAGGCGGTCTGAAGGCAGCGGCGCGCATGGGCACTAAGAAAAAAGAAATGGCAACAAAGGAATCGAGCTTATAAATACACACACACAGGCGGGCACTGCGTGTGTGTACAATTTGGAGGGAGGAAGAGGGAACGCGAAGCGTAAGAGCTAAGATGGCTTTATAGGGACCTGCGCGAGGAGGAGGAGGAGAGGGGCGGAAACGATGACAGCAACAGAGAGGACAGACACTCACCCTTTCGGATCGCCTGGCCAAACAGCGTGCGCTCTCGCAAACGCACGCAGCTGGACGGAGAGAGAGAGGGAGGGAGGGGCAGGGGCAGGGCTGGTAAAGGAGGAAGGGGAAGGGGTGACGATGTACAGCGAAGGTCTTGTTGGCAACGTATAAGTGAGGAGGGAGTGGGGCAGCTGTGTGCGTGTGTGTGCATGTAACCGAGAGACGCGCAGGGACAGAAATGCATGCGCTTGGGCAATGCTTTTCTGAATGGCGAGCGATCGTGCGGGGTGGTGGTGGTGGGGGTAAGGTGAATGAGTGGATGGGTAGTCGCCGCGATGCGCATATGTTGACTGACGTACACACAAGGGGAAAGGGAAGATAGGTGCGCGGAGGGGGAGGAAAAGGAGGAGGGAGCAACACCACTGGCGGTGTGTGTGTATGTGTATGCCTTTGTGCCGGTGATGCACCCCGACGGACAAGATCGAAAAGATATGGGAAACCGCCTCACAAAGGAGGCACGGATAAGGAGCGACACCGGCTGCGTGCAGCCCATGTGAGAGTGCGCCGTCCCTCCCTCCCCCTTCCCTCTCATCCGATCCCTTCCCGCTGCGTTCACAGCCCACCTATTGCCTCCGCCACGCACCCCTTTCTCCTCCCCCACATTTTCACCCGTTTCGCCACTTCGCGCGTGTCCGCATTTACCGACGCGTAAAGGACTGAGCATGGGCTCACGGCCACCTGCGCTGGGCGAGAGGGGTGACGATTATGCCGCAGAGCAGCGGGGGTTGAGGAGCGGGGCAAGGGGTCTGTGAGCGAGGCATGGAGAGTACAGGGACGAGTGCGTGGGGGTGGGGGTGGGCAAGAGGCCATGAACCAACAAGGGAGCGAATGCGGAAGCGAACATCAAGATGCTCTGAGACAGAGAAGACCCTCCAAAGGACATGGGCAGAGAAGTATGTCGTAGAGGCCCCCCCATGCGAGGGTGCGCCTACACACACACGCGTGTACACATCTGTACATACACGCATTTCCATGCACCATACAGCACTGCAGGGCCTTCACATGACACAGGGGAGAGAGGGAGGGAGGGGAGGGAAGGTGGGGGGGGTGCTGGAGGGTGCGCCAGAGACGCTCAGGGTGCCGTCAAAGGAATCTCCCCACTGAAGACCAATCGACAGAGAGGGAGAGGGAGGGGGGCGGCTGCGACTGCTTTCGGCGTGGAGTTGCCCCTTCGATGATGGTGCGCTCTGGCCGCCTCACGAGGGGTCGAGTGGAATGACTTCAATCCTTAAGGCTCATGAGGTAGGCGATCACGTCAGCGCGCTCCTGCGGCTTCTTGATGCCCGCGAATGACATCTTCGTGCCAGGAATGAACTTCTTCGGATTCTCCAGGTACACGTCCAGCACCTCCGGCGTCCAGACAACCCCCGACTCGGCGTTCGCCTTGCTGTACACAAAGCCCTCGGCCAGGCCGGAGCGGCGGCCGACGATGCCGAACAGGTTCGGGCCCACGCCGTTGGAGCCGCCCTTGGTGGCGGTGTGGCACTGGGCTGCGCGGCCCTTGAACAGCTTCTCCCCACGCTCCGCGTCACCGGGGGGGAGGGGGGCACGAGCCTTCGGCGGCATGATGAGGAGTGTAAGAGGATGTGGACTGGGCCAAGGTGGAGAGAAGAATGTGTGCGTGTGCGCGCGCGAGTACCTGGCGAGAGGGAGGAGGAAGTGCCTGACAGGGAGGGAGCTGAGGGCAGCGGAGACGAGAGGAAGCTCCGCGAGGGCCCCGCGCGGTTGTGCATATGGTGGCGGTGGTGATGTTTCGGTGAAGAGTTATCAGAGGGGGGATACAGCAGGTTTTGGAGAGGGAGAGAGAGGAGCAGTCGAAGGAGCAGAGCTACGCAGCAACGGTAGGTGTCCGGGAAGACCCCACCGGAACTTCTTATTGCCTCTTCCCACCACAGCCCATGCCCGTGCGGGCGCGGCGGCCTCGCCTCACTCTCCCCCCTCGTCAAGGCGATCACCCTCCTCTTCTCTCTTCCGCGCCAAGCGAGACGCCGAAAAGAATGCGGAACTAAAAAAAGGGAGGAGGACAAACAGATGGAGAGGTGCACAAACACATCCCACGGTGGCACAGTGCAACGAATATCGTTGTACGCGCGTAAGTCTGTGCGCGTGTATGAGTGAGTGAGTGACTGAGACAACGTGGGAGTCGTCAGGGAAGAGGGCGACACTGTCCATGTGAGGGTTGGCCTCGCATGCTTCTCTCTGCCCGGACGCCGGTGCGCGGGTGGGGTGGCCATTACAGGCTTCCTTTATATATATAAATATAGATAAATAACGAACACCAACAGCTCTGTCACATTGTTAAGAGGGTCAGTGCCCACGCCCCACTCACCCTCCCGCGCAGGTGCGCCTCTACGCCTCTGCGCCGCGGCTTGGCAGGCGCCGTCAACCACAACAGACTTCCCCTCTTTTACCCTCTTTTTTTCCTCATGTTTGGAGCGCTCCACCTTTGTCCTCACCGCACCTCACCGACCGACATCCGTGCATGTGCATGTCTGTAACGCACCGATCCGCGTCAGTCAGTATTGTTCTCCTCCTCCGCCTCCTCCAGCTTTTAGCCTCAGCACGAAACCGTTCGCGGGGAAGGAGGGAGGGCTGGAGGAGGGGAACTGGCCAACGTGGACCGAGCAGCGATGAGGCGACGGGAGCCTGTGTGGTGTTGGTGAGAGAGGAGAGTGGGGAAGGGGGTAGCTTCATGAACAGGGGATCAGATACGCCGAGCGTTGGCCTGTGTTGTCAGACTCGCGGAGGGAGGAGAGGGGAGGGACGGGGCAGTGGTGACTTAGTTAATACATAAGCGTAACAACGGAAACGAAGGGAGGCGAGCCACAGGCCAGCTTTAGGTGGTACGGAGAAAGACACACACACACACACACACACGCATACACAACGGCTGGAGCGCGCGCGAGAGCACGTGGATGTCGGCGTGACTCACCACCCGCAAACACCTACCGCACACAGCACGCGAGTACAAGAACGGTGACAAACAGGGGAGGCACAAGACGAGAATGCGGTCTGGCGTAGGTAGCAGCGGGAGCTCAGCCATCCTACAGCGAGGAGGCGGAGCCCCCCTCCCCTTTCCTCCACACGACGCCGTCTTCTCCTCTCACCTCCGTCGCTCCATTTATCCTGAGAGATCTGCTCGTCTTTGTGTGGATGCGTCTCTCTTTCTTTCTTTCTTCCGCTCTTACGCAGTACAGCAGTCATGAGCGTTTTTTTTTTCGCGGAAGGAAAACAGTAAGAGAGAGAGCCGACGGTCATCCCCTCCCCTTCCCAACTGGGACAGAGACACACATCGAATGGGGAGGGGAGGGGATGGCACGAGAGCGTCGGGGAATGAGAAGATGAATGGAGCAAAAGGGAGTGCGGGTGGCGCACAGCCGCATACATCTCTTTTTTTTTTCATAAATGCCAAACGATGTGCGTGCACGCAACCGTTTGTGGCGCTTCTCTTCTCCCTTCCGTTCCTCTGCCCTTGCCGAATTTTCTGTCTTTCGGGAGATGCGCCCGGAAAGCTGCACGCTAACGGCATGGCGAGTCGGGGAAAGGGGAGGGGAGAGAGAGGGGGAGGGGAGGGAAGGGAGAGAGAGGGGGAGGGAACGGAAGGGAGGGCAGAGCAAGCGCAAGCTTATAATCAAGAAGAGAAGGGGAGGAGGATCAATGGCAGACCCAAAAGACAGTGTGCCAGAAGAGGCTCAGAGGTGACAACGCGGCCACCTACACGGGTAGGGGAGGCGAGGAGCGGGCGGCAGTGGTGCACTGCACATCCTGCCAGAGCTCAAACCCACCGACCCGACACGGCGTTGCTCCGGTTTCCTCACCACTCTGTGTCTACGAACTCCTCCGCACACGCACACATACACCTCCCCACCCCACATGCATGACCGTTCGGCCGCCTATGGGCAGCGAATCCACCGCTTCGTCAGCCCCCTTCTGCATCTCCGTCCTTACTCTCTGCTTCTGCTGCTTAGCTGCCATACCGCATCGTCACGGGCGCGCATCTTCATACCCGTGAGCGTCTTTTTAATTGTTCATCAACGCCCGTCTCCGTCGGGCCGGAAAGTAACGGAGCGAACGTGTCTGGGCCCACGTATGCAGGCGTTCGAGAGTAGCTCCAGAGGGGGAAGCTACATGACGACGACGGCACGCGCGCGCACGTTACGTTTCGCATCTTACTTGAGGCTCATGAGGTAGGCGATCACGTCAGCGCGCTCCTGCGGCTTCTTGATGCCCGCGAATGACATCTTCGTGCCAGGCATGAACTTCTTCGGATTCTCCAGGTACACGTCCAGCACCTCCGGCGTCCAGACAACCCCCGAATCGGCGTTCGCCTTGCTGTACACAAAGCCCTCGACCGTGCCGGAGCGGCGGCCGACGATGCCGAACAGGTTCGGGCCCACGCCGTTGGAGCCGCCCTTGGTGGCGGTGTGGCACTGGGCTGCGCGGCCCTTGAACAGCTTCTCCCCACGCTCCGCGTCACCGGGGGGGAGGGGGGCACGAGCCTTCGGCGGCATGATGAGGAGTGTAAGAGGATGTGGACTGGGCCAAGGTGGAGAGAAGAATGTGTGCGTGTGCGCGCGCGAGTACCTGGCGAGAGGGAGGAGGAAGTGCCTGACAGGGAGGGAGCTGAGGGCAGCGGAGACGAGAGGAAGCTGCGCGAGGGCCACGTGTGCACGCAAACATGTGTGCGCATGTGTACATGTCGGGAGAGAGGCGAAGAAAGGTAGGCGCGACAGTGGGAAGAAGGCCGAGAGCAGTGCGGAGCGAAAGGAAAGGGGGAAAGGGGAGGACTGCTGCAGTTGGGCAGACGCCCCCGATGCGGGAGAGCAGATGCGCCCCCAAAGGCAACAAAGGGCGGCCGTGGGGAGAAAAAGCAGCAGTGGACAGGCGCTAAGACGTGCACCTCATGTTTTTGTTTTTTTCGTTTCTCTGTTGCTTCGAGAGGAAGAAGTGCGTGGAAAGGGAGGCAAGCGCGAGTGTCAAGCCGCCGCTGCAGCTGAGCCCGCCTGTGCGTGACTGTGCACAGGGGCGAGGAGGGAGACAGGGGTGACCGGGAGCCTTTCGGTGGTGACGGTGGCTCACCCCTCTCTCTGCAACCTGCACGAGCCCCCCTCCCGGGCTTGCAGAGAGACAGCAGAGAGCCTTTCCACTCAGGCTATGCACAGAGCGGTAGCGCGGGTGCACTCTCCCCCCTTTTCATCACCGGTTGCTGCTGTCCGCATTGCCCTTTCTGTTTGGCTCTCTCTCCTTGTGGGATGCCTTTTTACCTTTACATGTCTCTGACTGGGCGAAAGCCCTCAACCCCTCTCTGCCCTTCACTGTCTACGTTTATTTCATTGTGGCGCTTCGCAGAGCGCGCTCTGCAGAGCCCTGCATGCGGGCGGAACGTCAAGGGAAGGAGAGGGGCCGAGATGGGGGCAAGTGCGCGCACACGCGGCCACTGCCCAGCACACGGAGATATTCGGCGAACGCATCGCCCCACCAGGGGAGAGAGCAGCGGGAATGAGGGAACCGGAGGAGCGAGGGAGCGGAGCTGGCGCGTGTGCACATGCACATGTGTAGCTTGTACATGTGCATGTGCCAGGTGCCGCCTTGCTGCGTGCGAGAGGAGAAGAGATGAGAGCAGTGACGCCCCTCTCTATTTTAGTTCACGGTACAGCGTGAACGGGTGGAGGAGGGAAGGGAGGGGAAAGGGAAAGGGACTGTTCTACAACCGACTGAGAAGGAAATCTGTGCGGGTTTTTGACGGGAAGAGAGGGCGGAGGAAGCAAGGAAAATGGGCGCTCAGTGCGTAACGCACTGAACGTAAAGGCGCACACGCACGGAGTACCAATACCAACGTCACTCCCGCATGCCTCCTCCTTCCTCCCCCTCTTCCTCGCACGCGCCTCAGCGAAGGAGAACGGAGGAAGTAGGGGAAGGGAGGAGGGGAGGAGCGATTGCGGCGATGTCGTCGAATTCATGCAGACATGCAACTGCGCACTGACACTTATACACGAAGGACAAAAGAGGGAGGAATGGGAGTCTCTGTGTGTGTGTGTGTGTGTCAGTGTGTGAAGGGCGCCATTGGCCGTCATGCGCTCGAGAGAACGGTGAGGGAAGGGTGGAGTGACTTACACAGAGAGAGAGAGCGAGACAGACAGACACACATGCACACACACACACACACACAGACATGCACATGGACGATGTGGAAGGAAACGGGTCGAAGAGGGAAAGAGGGGGAGGAGGTGGGTGGTGGTGGTGCGTATGTGAGGGGGAGGGGAGTAGGGAGAGAGCGGAGCAGCGATGGTGGACGTGCAAGAGGCCTCTTGCCTCCAACTTTGTTCTTCGCCACTTCACACATACGTACAACATGCAAGCATAAATACACACACGCATATATATATATATATATTGATAGGGAGGGAGGGAGGCAGACAATAATGGGCACACACACACACGCACAAAACAAACAAACAAACGAACAGTTCACACCAACACTGGGGGAAAACGGAGGGGAGTTGGTGTGTGTGTGTGTGTAAGTTGGGAAGAGTAGAGGGAGGGAGGGGAGGGAGGAGGCGGGGCGGCGGCGGCTTGGAGGCAGTGGGGAGTGCCGAGCAAACGCGGAGAGGCATGGGGAGGCGAATGAATAGCAGCACGGAGAGACTTATCGGAAGGTGTGACCCAAAAAGGATGTGTTGGCGAGAGGAGGGAGGGGTTAGTAGAGGAGTCGAGTGAGAGAGAGCAAACGATTGCATAGAAGAGAAAGAAGAACGCAAAAAAAACAACGACGACGGCAACGTGCGGCCATTTGCCCTTTCCGCCATTTATATGTATATATAATATATATGTATTCCTCTCTTCCCTCCTCCTGCAGGTACCCACGCCCGTTGCTGGAGCCGTCCACATACACTCCTCCCTCTCCACACAAACACACAGAAAGAGAGAGAGAAGGGGCGGGGCGGGGCGGGGGGGGGAGAGGTTGCGTGCGCATGCGCTCGACACTCACAGAGAAGGACACATACACATTGTGTGCGAGAAAAGAGCATCCGAACCGAATCCTAAACGGCCCGACGAGGGCGGGAGGCGGAAGGGGGGAGCCACTCTCTGCATGTGCGCACCGAACACGCCATTGCCGCCGCGGCCACCGCAGCAGTCCCCCAATTCTATCCCGTGCCACACCATCTCTGCTGCTCAGCGTCGACTTTGGCTCTCGTCACGTTTCTGTAAAGCGATTCCTAGGCGACCCCGGCTGAGCCTTTACAACTCTTTCTGGGACGTGATAGCTGCGAGCCCGGGCATACACAGACAGGCACAGACGCACGACGAGAAGAGGGGGGAGGAGGAGGAGCGCTCCTACTCGCATCTTTCCTGCTTGCGTGAGACGGTCTCGCCTCCGTCGTTGGCGATGAAGGAGACGCGGCGCCGCCGCGGCACACGAAACTGGGCTGGGGCCGCAGAGCTGTCCAGCAGCGTGCTCCCCTCGCGCACGTTCGAGTCCTCCAACAGGCGACTGCGCTCCAACGCACCGTGAACCTCCTCGTCCTTGACGTCGTCTTCAGCGCGCGTATTGGCGATGTCCAGCACCTTCAGCTCCGGCAGATCAGTCACTCCCTGTAGCCCCGCCTTAGTCACGTACGTGTGGTGAAGGCGCAACTCTCGCAGACGACGGCAGGCGCGCAGGCACGTCACATCTGAAATATGGCGGTTGTCGGTCAGCTCGAGCACCTCGAGTGCGGCAAGTGTGCTGAGCCACCTCACAGTTTGGTTGCGCAAAAGACGGCAGCACTTGAGGTAGAGCGTCTTCAGGGAACAACATCCTTCGAGAAAGCTGAGGTCATGCACCGAGCTGTTGGTCAGGTCGAGGGTCGTCAGGCATAGCATTGTGTTCATGCCCACCAGGCGTGGCGACGTCACCCAGCACTCCAGGGCCGGCGCAGGTCCTTTGCTGTCACGCCGCTCCTTCCATCGCCAGATGAGTGTCTTCAGCCGCCACGTCGGCTTCAGCGCTACCTCGATGTCCTCCACGACGGTGTCGCTGATGTCGAGGTGCTGCAGCGCACGCAGCTGGTCGATGCGGCCGAGCTTAAAGCCGCGCACGTGGCGGTTTGACTTGACGAGGATCTTCCTCAGTGCTGGGGCGCCGCCGCCAAGGAACTGAAGCGACGTGATGCTCGTCTGCGAGATGTCCAGTGTCTCCAGCGTAGGAATCTTCTCGATGCCACGCAGACCGTCGACCGTGACGAGCGTCTCGACGATGACGAGCTCGCGGAGCGCGCGCAGATCCTGCAGGAGGCGCAAGTCGTAGACATCTGTGAAGGAAAGGTCGATGGAGGTGAGGCGGCGTAGCACATGGATGTCGCCAATGGTGCTGAGCAGCCCGCCTGCCGCATTCAACGTTCCGCTGACCTCCGCGTCGTCGCTCTCGTCGAGAATGTCCGTCAGGTTCGTGATGACGAGCGTCTCGAGGGACCCGGAGAGCTGGGCGATGCTGCCGATGCCACTGTTGTCGACGCGTGTACGGCGCAACATAAGGTGCCTCAGCGACTTGCTGCGGCAGAGCGAGTGAAAGCTGCGGATGGTGTTGAAGGAGAGATCCACAGACTCGAGCGTCGGAATGCTGGCGAGTCCCGCAAATCCTGCCTCTGTGTCACGCCACGCGGCGGAGCTGTCTGGCGCTATGCCGTCCATCTGTGCCCTCCGCTGCTGTATAATGTCGTGGCAATTCTTGAGGCTGAGCCACTGCGCGCGCAGCGACTTGAGTGAGCGGCTCTTCTGAAGCACCGACAAGTTCGTCACCTTGGTGGTGCTCACATCGAGTGTACTTAGTCGCGGCATCTCGCCGACACCGATAAGGCCGTCGTCTGCTATGTGGCAGCTGTATGCGATGAGCGTCTGTATGGAGCGCGACTTGGCGATCTGCTTCAGAGACGTCACTTTGGTGCGCGCAACGTTCAGCAGCACCAGCGTCGGCAGTCGCTCCAGTCCCGCGAGGCCGGGGCTGTCCACGCGTGTGCCAGTGAGGTGGAGGTCGTGGAGGGAGTGGCTGGCTGCGAGGCACGTTACGTCGCTAATCGGGGTCATGCCCAAGTCGAGTCGACGCAGCCGGCGCAGCCGCTCCAAGCCCCAAATGCCCTCATTCGTCAAGGGTGAGAACTGCGCGTCGATTTCCTCAATGCCGCAGGGCCGCCCATTCGCCCGCGCCGTCGGCGTCACGAGCGGCACCAACGTCGTCAAGCAGCGCATGTGCGATACGCAGACCGACTTGAGGGTTGGAATGTCTGCCAGCCCACGTAGCCCCTCGCTCGAGATGGTGCTGCCCTTGAGGTTCAGCACGCGCAGTGTCAGCGACTGGGCGAGCGTTGAGCCGACGCTATTGAATGTGGACACGGATAGATTCAAGTCCTCCTCCTTCAAGTACGAGGTGAGGGCGGCTGTCTCCGCATCGATGTCCGGGATCGTGCACTCCGCGGTGGATCGATGCTGCTCGTTCGCAAGGTGCCCAGCAGCCACGCCCGCGCTGGGATTGCAGCGTGCCGGCGAGTAGCGACTGTTGTGGTACAGCGCAGAGTCTGGACGCTGCGCTGTACCACCACAGCTACCGCCGCTAGTCAGCGGGGCGGCCCTCATTGGGGCCGCATCGGAGAGGCTTTGCCCCGCAGCGGGTCCGCTGCTGATGGGTTTCGCTGACTTCGCAATCGCGGGCGAGCCTGCCGCCTCCGTCGGTGAGGCCGTGCTGTTCGCGCTGCCCTTACCATGGCGTACATCGGTGGAGCTGAGGATCGGCGGCACCCTGAGTGGGGGGCGGCCGGCAGCTCCGTTGGAGTGGGTATTCGACAGGCGATGCGGCCCGCCGTCGTGGAGATCTTCAGAGCGACTCGGCGGCCCCGACCGGCATCTGTTCGATGGGTCGTGGTTGTGCGACGGTGCAGAGGTCATCGCCGCATGCGAGAAAGCCGCTGAAGCGCCGGTGATGGTGTGAGACAGTTTGGCGCCTGCCTGCTGAGTGATGGCTTCCTCCCCGACGTTGTCGAGCTCGTCCATGCTGTGGCTCTGGCACGTTTCGGGTAGCGGCGGCTGGCGGGCTGGCTGCGAGGTAGTGGTGCTGCTGGAGCTAGATGCGGTGGCCAGGATAGTCTTGTCGGCCGTCGCGTGCCCGCCGTTGCTGCCGCTGGCAGAGGGGCGCTTGCCGTCGTTCAAGAATCCCCAGCGACCACCTGGTGAGACCGTCAACAGCGATGTGCCCTCCTGTATCTCAACAGCCGAGTACACTGGACCTGCCGCCGGCAGCGGGGACTGGCTGGAAGACGGGGGCACTGAGAGTGGTTTATCCAAAGGGGGTCGCGCATTCTTCTCATCTGCGTCGCTGCCTGGCGCATAACGGTCTGGCAGGTTCGGCATAGCCGAAGGCGAGGTGCGCGGAGGCGGAGATGACTTGTCCACTGTCGGCTGTGCTTTACCCACTGCCGCCTTCACCGTCCGCGGCGTGGTGAGGATCGGCGGTGTGTTCGCGTCGCACCGCGATGCCGAGGTCGAAGACGGCGGCATTCGGGTCGGCGACGCCACCGACGGCGATGACCGAGCAGGCCCGGTCTGCTGCAGCGGCTCCGACAGCGCGGCACGCGGCAGCCTGCAGCGCGACCCTTGATTGGATTCGGGCGACGAGGCGGCGTTGTGTGTGATGGTGACGTTCTCCGAAAAGTGATTGGGGCCGCGTGGGACGCTGGCAGGTGCTGAAGGGGATGATTGACTGCTGCTGTCGCTTATCACTGCCACCATGTTGCCCCGAAGAGGCGAGGACTGTGGTGGCATCTGCGACAACAGCGTTGCACGCGGCGGTGACGATTTCACGCCCGTGGGCGTCTTTGGAGCTGAGACGTGACTGCCGCTGTCATCGCAGTTAAGTGGGGCCTGCAGTGGGCTGGACTTCGTCGCTGACGTGGAGGCCGTCGAGCATGGCGGGTGGGCAGTGGGTTGTGCTATTATGGGCGGCTCTCGCGAGCTGGCGCAGCTAATGCGGCGGTTGCAGCGGGCTTTCTCTTTCTGAGTCTCATCGAGCAACCGCGCGTTGAACTGCTTCAAGACGTATCGCATATTCTGCCGCTCTCGCTGAGACGCTGGGGTTTCTGCCTCCCCTGCCACGTTGAGCGATACGGGTGAGGCGTGTGTGAGCAGCTGCCGTGCTGCGGCCGCGCGCGGAAGGGCCTCAGGCGACAAACAAATACCTGCGGCGGACACATTGGGCGTTGTCGGCGGCGCCGTCGGCGTTGACGTGGCCGGGCTGCTCGCAAGTGCTATCCGTGCGCTCCGTGAAATGGTCGCACACGCGCGCGCTGTCGCAGAGCCCTTGGCCGTCGATAGCAGTCCGGTCAGTGGAGGCAATTGCTTTATGAGGGCCGCGCTCGCGACTTGGGGGGACAGACTTGCAGGCCCCGGTTTGTCGCATCGAGGCTCGCTGGACGCATGCTGCTCGATGCGCACCTCGCCGAGCGAGCTGCTTGTCGTCGGCGGGGGTGTCTGCAGCACTGCGCCTGGCAGAGGTGTCACAGTGGGAGCGGTGTTGCGACGGCGTTCGTCGTTGTTCAGATTGCCGTTGGCATCCAAAATGCCGTTGCTCGACGCGTTCCTGTTCAGGATGGGTGCCAGCGACGACTGTGAAGCCCGGTTCATCCGTTGTGGCGACTGCATCCCCACCACCCCACACCCAATGCGTTAGGGCGCGCGCTGGGTGGTGGTGGTGTGGGAAAGGAAGTTGAAAGGGTGAGATGATGGGAGGGATAGGAGGGGGTGGGTGGGTGGGGAAGCAGCAGCGCGAACGGAATGGAAGGAGAAGGGGTGGCACAAACACACACACAGACACTTACACACACGCGAGACAGATGACTTTTAGAACGGAGAATGATGAGGATGAGGATGAGGAGAAGGGGGAGGGGGGGATCGGTTCTACGGAGAAGTCAGAGAAGGGAGAGCGGAGGAGGGAGAGCCACACGGGCGCACATGCCAGAGGGCAAGCAAACTTTCAAGAAAGGATATGCAGTGCGCGCGCATCAAAAAATGTGTACCTGTACATACATGTCAATGAATGCGCATATGGGTGTATTGCCGATTCTGTACACGTGCCAAAGGAGGGGTGTGACGGGGAGGGGCGACTGCGCCCAGTCGCATGCGTCCCCCCTTTCTGCGCAGCGGAGACGCACGCAGAGAGCGTGAGAGGCGGGGAGAAGGGGTAGGGATGAGTACAGAGGTGTAGCGGGGAAAAAAAGGCCGCCAAAGTAAAGGGGGAAGAGAGAGGTGGGCGGTGGCTATGCACTGCTAACGGCAACGGCAGTAACTGGCAGAGCAGCAGCAGCAGCAGCAGCGGGCGCGAGAATCAAGCACACGCGTTGCCACCCCTCCCTCCCTCTCTCCGCTCTATGCGAGCGTGTGAGGGCGATGCAACGGAAACGCGTGGCGCCAGCTTTTACGTGTACGGGCAAGAGTGGGGCGGTGATTCTGCCCCGCCGTCCCCCTCTCCTCAAGCTTCTTCCTCTCCCTTTACTCCACGGGGAGGGGAGGAGAAGATCGTCTGCGATGTCCGCACCTCCTCTCTCTCGGCGGCGCTTTGCCTGTGGGGGTGTCTGTATGCGGGTGGACGCCCAATGCCAGAGAAGGGAGGAAAGGCTGTGGCACGAGAGAGGTGGCTGTGGTGGTGGGGCGACCCCAGCGTTCTTGTACGCGAGCACACACACACACACACAATGCGATTACGGGTGCAGATGTGAGCAGTGGAGCTGAGACGGGAAGGGAAAGGGAGAGGGGCTGTGTGACTGCACAGCTGCACTGTTTTTGAAGTCGACTACAGATGGCGTTGAGCGGAGCAGAAGTGAAAAAGAGCTGACGGTGACGGCCGTACAGAGGAGAGGCACGGCATGCACGCGTAAACAGTTAATGCACCGCGGGGGTGAGACTCCGGTGCGGAGGCGACAGCAAAGCGAGGCAGAGGGGCCGAAGGGGAGAGCGAGACGATAGGGGCGGGAGGGAAGGGAGGCAATCGCATGAGCCTGAAAGCTCTATGCGTGTGAGATGGCAAGGCCCTGGATGGAGTGCGGAAATGGGGCGGGGGGAGGGGGGACCGCAAGCGGAACGCTCAACCCTGCGCACAGACATATGGAGCCCCAAAAGGGTTGTACGGGCCGCTCGGTTCTTCGTGACCCTTCCATCGCCCGTCTAACCAACCTCTCTCGATGGTGAGATATTTTTTTCCTGGTCAGGTTACACTTATTGGACGCCTCTTCGGCTAATTTCCGCCCGCTTACGGCGTAGGGGCCTTCCCTGAAGTTCTCAGCGACATGTGTGGAAGAAGGGTGGTGATGGTGGGGGGGAAGATCACGGACCGAAATGAGGAGGGGACGGGGAGTTGCCCGTGTGGCGCGATGAATGGAAAGGCGCCGCCTACCGGCAGGCGCACGCGATCGAGCTCGACGGCGTCCTGCGGCTGTATGCACCGTCAGCGCTAGCTTTCCGTTTCATTGATTTTTAACCATGTGCAACACTGCCCCAATGAAGGTGATTGCGGGCTGCTAAGAACGCAGCAGAGAAGCGGAGAAGTTACTTGCGCCGTCATCGACTGCCATGGGCCTCCGAGAACGGTGCGTGGCTTCTGGAGGGCTGAGGGAAGGCGGCGCAGGTGCTGTAGCAAGCTTCTGCTAGGCGTGGCTCCCGGCGCCTCCGATACTCCTGCCGACGCCGCCTCACGTCCAGGTGGCGGCGAGTGAAGCGCAGCGCTCGTGCGATGCGCCGTATACCCTGCGGTGGCAGCTGTACGGTAGTCAGCCCTACCGTCGTCGCCGCCTCACGCTCTAGCTCGACGCGCTGATGCACGGTGGCCTTCTCCTCCTTGCTGAGCTGGCCAATCTTGCCAGTGCTGTGCCCTGCTTGCATGTGACGCCCTTTGCGGAGGTGAGGCGCAGCAGCGCCTGCCGTTGCTGAGATCGCGGCCTCCACGACGGAGGGCTGAAGCGCTGGGACTGGCAACTTCAACACAGGCTGCGCTTCCTGCGGCTTGGACGAGCCTTTGTGCGGCGACATCTCTAGCACAGACCCGGTACTGTCGTAGCCGATCGCCTGCGCGCACAGCACCGCGCGAGAAAGCAGCACCCGTGTCGTGCCAGCCAGCACGCCGTCAAACGGACGAGGCTGCTCTGCTGAGGAGCCAGCACTGCGCGCCCGAGGGCACGACAGTGCGCGTCGCTCCGTTGCACCACCACCAGGAGGGCCGGCGACGGAGGAGGATGCTTGAGTCTTCGTCGTTGCTCGCTGCAACGCAGGGTCGACCATCTGGAGCATTAAGGCCACGTCCGCCAGCATGCGAGGCCCTTGCTGGTGTAGGAGCCGCCGCAACGAGGCGTGCACAATTTTGCGCAGTGCGTAACGCAGGTGCAGCACCCCTACACCGAAGTCGAAGGGGTCCTCCAAGTGGAGAGACGCGTCCACATTACCGGACGTCGCAGCTGTCGGCTCGGCGCGCCGCCCTTTCTCATCCTCTCTGCCTTCGCCCCCGGGCTCGTTGCCTACATGTCCTTGCTGGATGGCTGCCTGCACTTGTGACCGGTGCGCGGCGACCCGCTCACGGCGTTCCTCGTCGGCGGCCTTAAGCATCTTAATGGCACGCCGCCACTCCGCCGAGTCCAGCGGCCGCATGCAGTCCATATGCATGGCTACCTCTATGACAGTGGGGAGGGAGATGGTAAGAGCGGCCAGCGCCTTGCGGTGCGTCAAGGCCGTCGCGTCGCTCCACTTCTCCAGGCTGAAGGCGTGCATCACCGCAGCCGAGCCGCACGGACCATCTGCGTCACTGTCGCCGCCCGGTGCGCAGCCTGATTCACTGCCAGCGCTCCCGCTCCTGCCCCGCTTCACCGCCGGCTGCGCGGGTGTGTAGAGGGGGTTTGTGGTGTCGATAGCGGAGTCGACCGTCGTACCCACTTGTACCAAAGTCAGCTTGCCCTGCCGGTCCTCTGTGGGCGGGTGCCCGAACACGTCCGGCCGCATTCGCATGACGGAGTGCAGGAGGTGGGCGAGCGTCTTCTTGGTCACCAGCACGTCCCGCCGCGCAATGGCGGCGAGGAAGGATATGACAACCTCGTTCGAGATGGAGCCGGCGGCACCTTGCTCGGCTGAGGCGATGGTGGGCGGCGCCAAGGCCTGGCGAAACTCTTTGCGCGACGTCAGCTCACTGGCGAGGCGCTCACAGTACATGTGAATGGCGCTGTTGCGGAGCGTGCAGGCGGTGAGCAGTTCGGTGGTCGCCTCCAGTAGCGGTGCCAATGGGACACCGTGGCGAGCGAGATAGAACTCGAGGGCGAAGGCTATAGGAAGGAGGGCTGGAGAGGTGGCGGTGCTCTCCAGCGACCGGCAGATTGTCTTGCGCACAAACTGCGGACTTAAGATGGCCAACGTTGTTGGGCTGCCGACAAAGAGCTCAGGTCGAGCGACGGGGTTGAAGGCGTGTGACACGGCAACCTCGGGCGTGGCCGACGGCGATCCTGCCACCGCCGACGAAGCGGCGGCGATCGGCGCCGAATCTGACGCCATCGACGATGGCACACCGGTGGTGCTAAGGTGTGTCGCAATGACGCTGACCGCTGGTGCAACAAGGCCGTTGCTGGTGCGGCCTCCGCGCGCGGCAGATTGGCTGCTGCGAGCGCTCGGTGCAGCCGTGGTGCTCGCGCTGGACGCGCGGCTTGTCGGAAGCCTGAGGGTGAGCGGCTCACATGAGAAGCCGCTCGTGAGAAATGTTTTCACGGCATTCTGCGGCAGCATGCTCGGCACTGGACTCCCCAAGTCTATCACCATGTCCATCGTATCCTGCACAACCCCGACTACCATCGTGCGCACGTGGTCGGCGTAGGAGACGATGGCGGCTGCTTCTGCCGTCACTGACTTCTTGGCGCGCTGCAGCGAAGGCGCTGAGGTTCTCATCGAGTGGAAGACTTGAAGTCGCAGCACCACCGCGTCTGTCGCCGTATGCGTCAGCGAATCCGCGTGTCGCACGACGCACCACACTACGTTCACGAGTTGGAGCATAGCACCCTCAAAGAGGTTGCGGTTCACGAAAAGTGGCTGCGTCTGACGCTCCAGTGCCATGAGTGCGAGCTCACGCGCTAGGGCCTCCTTCGCCACGACGGGGTTAGCGGCGGTGACGCCGCGGTCACCGGGTGCGCGGCGCTGTAACACCTGCGCCTGCACACGCAGACGCACCACCTCCGTGGAAGCCTTGGGCAGGTCGCCGAATAGACCCAGGCGTGAAAGGAGGTACAACGTTCTCGCCAGCAGGTGAAGGTAGAGGGCTGCCGCCTGCAAGTACCGGAGCACTGCCACCTCCTCGGCGTCATCGACAGTCTTGGTGCTCGACGGCGTCGATGCGCCTTCTCCGAAGGCGGCCATGTGCAGGGCCGTCGTCCATGCCTTGATGTGGCGGCGCTGCTCCTCCGTGAAGAAGTGTCCTGCCACTGCATGTGCGTGGTCGAGACTCACCGGCAGCCGCCACTGGCGACACACCCGGTCCCACTCACGCTGCCGCGCGCCGTTGTCGGTCGGGTACACAGACATACTCTTCTGCATGATGCCCCACACAACCCACGCGCTATCGCCCAGCCGCGGGCGCAGCAGCCAATAGGCACGCGCGGTGTAGGTTAGAAACACCTCCGCAAACGCCTTAAAGGAGCTGTGGTCTGCCTTCGTGTCCGGCCCTCCCAGACCGCTTCCGTTGCCGCCATCGCTACCACCCTTGGCAAGCCACGAGGCTGCCATCGCCACTTGGTCGACCGCCAGGCCGCGGCCATTTTCAGCGCATGTCTGCGCTGGCCGTGCCACGGAGCCAGGCACGGCGTGCTCCATGGGGTGCCGACTCAGCAACTTGAGGATAGTGAGCACCACCGGGATCGGAATGGGATCCGGCATCGCCGCGAGTGCTGCCAAGCCTGTTGTCTGCGGATCGAGTTCCAAGCCAGCTGCGCATTCGTTGCTCTGCTGCCCACCTCTGTCACCCTTATCTGCGCTCCACGAGCCCTTTCGGGCCCCGCCAGCGCCGAACAGCACGCACGCCACATCATCATGGCGAGGAAGATCAGTCCCCTCCGCACACCAGTGGCGCCGCATACTCTGCTCTGCTGCAGCCAGAACACTCAACTCGTTACGCGCATGCACAGATCCCGTCGTCGGTGCCCGACCAGCGGCAGCAAACATGTCGAGCACGGCGGCACCCCACGGCAACGGGCCGTACGGGCTGCTGTTGCAGGCGTGAGCCGCCCCATCAACGGCACCGCGGAAGGGTGTTTCATCCCCCGGCCGCACGTCTCGTGATGCCAGCGCGCGCCGCTCGCGCACCCTCGCCAGCTCGAGTTTCTGCAGCTCCAGAAAGGTCGCTTCGCTCGGCGCGAGCAGCTCGGATACCCACTTGGATGTCATGAGCGCCCACATCCTCTCCTCCGCGGAGGCAGAGACGGTGCCGTGCAGCAGACTCAAGCAGGCAAAGAGTACCTCGGCCTGAGGACGTGCGACGATGTCCCGCAGGGGGACGAGCGAGAGCAACTCCGTCACATGGCGCTGAAATTCTCGCACGAGACGCACGAAGCCGAATGCCATCGCAGGGTCGTCCTCGACGCTGTCTGCTGCAGTTGATCCCATGCGCGCCATACCGCGAAGGGAGGGGAGGTCAAGCGCCGAGCGTCCGCCAGCGGCTCGCACTGTGGCAGCGGCGTGGGTGATGACGGCGTCGATGATGGCCGCCGTCGGCATTGCACCGCTCTCCATCACATCGGCGACGCTGAGCGCGGGGGGCTGCGACGCCGCATTATAGCTCAAGTGCAGCAGCGGTGACGATGTGAGACCACGGCCGGCGGCCGGCAGGGCGGCGCCGTCCGCGTTGGGGACGCCTGCGGAGTTCCACTCTTCCTCGCTGGCGGTTCGGCTCAGACACCTCCTTCGCTCCTCTTCAATGCCGGCGGCGTCCTCGACAACGTGTCGCGCGGCGGCGGCCACATTACATACAACCAGCCCCGCCTCTAGCACGGCGTTCGCGCCGGCGGCAGGCAGTGTCATCGCCGACTCCACGGCGCCGTTGCCCTTATCTCCGCCTCCCGGCTTCCCGTCTCGGCCAGAGCTGGGCGTCGGCGCTGCACACGCGGATGCGAGCCCGCGCAACACAACACTGTACTCACTCCGCGAGATGACCGTCGCCGCGACGTTCAACGCGGTGGGGGCTGCATCGCTCACCGAAGCAGGGCCCAGCAGCGGCTGACCGAGCTCCGCGGCGATTCGCGCGCAGACGCACTGCAGAAGGCCGCGACCGGGTTCATACGCTGCGGCAGACTTCACCAGCACCTGCAGCGCCATGAGAACGGCGGACAGATCGTCCCGCTCACGCTGGCGCACGGCCAAGCGTATCGCCAGCCGCTGGGAGCTTTGAGGGTCCCGCATGAGAAGCTGCGCACCGCGTACTAGAGCCGTGGAGAGTGGGCGACACACAAGAGATGCATCCACCTCGATGGAGGCCGTGGCAGGGCCGTCTTGAGCTGCGCTTCGGCCACCTTCGCCATTGGCAGAAATCAAGGTCGCCATCATCGAAATGACGTCGTCTATCAGCCGTCGCGTGAGCGAGAGCACGCGTCCGATGGCGTCGATGCACCGCGGCGTGAAGACACGCTCCTGCGTGTCGCGCGGTACCACGGCGCTGATTGTGGCGACGATGCAGAGGGATGCCCACAGCAGCTCGGCCTCTTCCCGCTGACAGCATGCGCGGCGCACCTCTGGGCTGAGACTGAGAAGCGAGTGAATGGTTGCCGCTACGGTGCTGCACAACTCTGAAACCGCCGCTTCAACCAGCAGACGAATGTCCTCCTCGCCGTCTCCCTGCAGGCGACGGAGCTGCAGCAACACAGCCTCCATGCTGGCGTCGGTGAGGCACACAAGGCAGCTGAGGAAGAAGCGATATTCGCGATTCAGGTCGGTACGTAAGTACGGCATGAGGGCGGATGCCGTCACCTTTTCCTCCCTCGTCGCTGCTCGGCCCGTTGCAGCACGGAGGCGCTGCTGGGCGGCGTACGCGGCCCACACTTTCACGTAGTAGATGCCCACCTCCTGCTGCTGTGGTGGGGCGGGTAGCCCCGGAGCGCCAACAGCCAGCCAGGTGCGGTCAATCGTGCCATCGGCGTTCATTCGAAAGTGCGGCGTGCCATCGCCGCTCTGAGCCGCCTCTGTCGTGGCCGCAGCGTCGAAGTCGACCTCGGTGTCGCCGTCCTCCATCACTGAAGCGCCCTCGTCCCATTCGCCCCTCCCCTGTGCACGCAGCCCGTGGTACTGCCGCGCCTCCTCTTGCACGTATGCAATGGCCTGCTTCAGACCAAAGGTGGCAACGCGGTACTGATCGCGCGTCGGGCTGCTGAGGAGGCCTCGAATCACAGAGCGGCGATGGTATCCGAGGAGGGACTCTGTGGTGCCTGCCACCATGTCGGAAAGGCTGAGCAGCGCCCTTAATATGTTCACTGGGGGCTTGCCGGCGCCACGCAGGGGCGGCGGGACGGCGCGCAGCTGTGAGAGGATCGCCGTGGCCGCCACTGCCTGGACGACGTCAGGGATACGGCGGTGGCGCTTCAGCTCAATCTTCACGACCGTCTCCGCAATGTTACACGCCCAGGTCACCATCGCCCACACGCTCCTACTGCTAAGGTAGCCGACGAAGTCGAGAAGCACCAGCGGCGCGGTCTCACCAACCGTGGCTGCGGAGGCCGCCAAGGTAGCCGAGGGGGACGGCGACTTCGGCACGGCGGATGGCACTTCCTCACCCTTCGCGCGCCACGGTAGCACGAACGACTCCAGTTCATCATCGTTGAGGCGTGATAGGTGTTCCTGCACGCGCAGATGCTGTTCCATGAATCGTACGAGGAAGCCGAGTTGGCGAGCGTTGCTGGGCTTCGACCCCATAAACGGCACCACCTCCGCACTGGCGCAGAGTGCCGGGCTCATGATTGTCCCAAACACCTGCACCCCCTCGTAGGTGGCCTGCAGGCGTGCCAGTAGCTCGCGCGTGTCTGTTGTTGGGCCGTCCACAACGCCTTTGTCGCCAACTGGGCTCCCCGTGTCCCAGTCGCGTCCACTGAAGCGAACCCTCTCGTCCCACACTTCGACGTAC
This sequence comes from Leishmania martiniquensis, assembly GCF_017916325.1. Classification (NCBI taxonomy): domain Eukaryota; phylum Euglenozoa; class Kinetoplastea; order Trypanosomatida; family Trypanosomatidae; genus Leishmania; species Leishmania martiniquensis. Next base: position 534,421 of record NC_090151.1, read on the forward strand.
GCGGCAAGGGCAGATGTCGTGCCCTCGGCGGCCTCGATGGTGCGAGACTGCACTTCGCGCGTCGCCTCCAGCAGAGCTTCGCTGCGGTCGAGCAGGGCGAGAAATAAGTGCTCGCGGCCGCCGGTGAAGGCCTCCACCCACTGCCTTGCCGCCGCCGCCACGGCTGCCGCGGGGTCAGCGCTGTGCGGCTGCTGCGGAAGCGCTGCAATGTCGTCGAGGCTTGGCAAAGCCGGCGGAGGCAGCCCATAGTCGGGGGCCCGCTTTCTACCGCCCCTCCCTGCCGTCCGAATGCAGTAGAGGTTCACATGGAGTAGCACCTGATTCCACTTCGTCCGCACAACGTCCGCTAAGGACATCTTCGGATTCGCCGCGTAGCGGGATAGCTGAGAGAGCAGTCCCAGCGTCGTCTCACATAGGTCGGCGTGAGTGGCGGCACTGTGTATGGACTGGGACCGGTGTAGGCCAGCGAGAACCACTGGCAGAACAGTAGGCAGGAGGTGTCTGTCTGCCCAATCCATCAGCGACGCCACGTCCACCTTCAGGCGCACATGAATCTCAAATAAATCTCTGAGAAACCCTGGGTAGCAGCAGAGGAGTCGCAGCTCGCCGTCGTTGCGCAGGAGATCGAGCACACCCTGGTACAGTCGCATGACCCCCTCGTGGCTCACTTCGGCCAGCTCCGCAATCTGGTGGACGCGGTAGCCCTTCTGCGTTGCGTCCCTGCGCTGACGCCACTGCCTCGCGAGAACGGAGAGGCTGCGCAGCAGGGCGGCCATCGTTGTCTGCTTCGAAAAAAGCGGTAGTTCCGCGGAGGCGGGCGGGGTCTGCAAGACACGCAGCATCTCCTGCGCGTTGGCCAGCACCACATCAGCACACTGCCGGCACCACACATGCAGCAGCGACAGATCCTTGACGATCGCCTTTGTCCACTGCATCGCGAAGTCATCCATGGCTACCGAGACGAGCCGTGTACGTGGCAGCTGTGACATGGCAGCGCCTACCCGGAACTCGATCTGTGGATAGCGGAGCTGCTGCTGTTGCAGTTGCCACGCGACCTGCGCGCTTTCCCACGCCAAAGAATTTCTTCCCAGAAACATCGTGGCGCCGATTGTGAGGACGTGTGTAAAGGCTTGGCGCTGGAGCACGTGCTCCAGCGGCGCTTGCTTGCCGGCGGTGAGCTCCTGTGGTACCCGAGACGAGCCCAGCGCATTGCCCTTCATGTGATGGATGCGTAGCAGCACCTGAGCAACGGAGACGAGCAGGTGATGGAGAGACTCGAGCAGCGATAGCCCGAGCTGTTCTTGCGCGCTTTGAAGGGCGCACAGCACCCGTTGCAGCACCTCCTCCTGCACTTGCGCGTGCGCCGAGGGCGAAGAAAACGAGGTTGCCACTGCGCGGCGCTGGTTGGAGTCGTCAGTGACGCCGGGCACCACCAACGCAGCAGCATCGAAGAGAGACGCCACGGCGGCAGGCAGAGCATTGCGCAGCAGCGTGGCGCGGTCAAACTTCTCGTGATCGGCGGCTTCGCTCGCCGCGCCCGCTGCTGGGGGAAGGGCGTACAGCAGGAGCCACAGCTCATGCTGGGAGTGGACAGTGGCTGCCCAAGCCTCCTCCAAGCAGCTCTGACGTCGCACGGCATCCAGGCAGAAGAGATCGCTGAGGATGAGCGGCGATTCACGCGACAGCACTACAGTCTGAAAGATGGGGCTCGTGCTCCTATCCGCCGCTACAGACGCCGAGGCAGCACGACCATGACGAGGGTGACCCGCTCCCGCTGCGTCCGCGTCAGCACCGCTGCGACGACTGCCGAGAACCCCAGGAATGGAGGAGGCGGATCTTGCCGCAAAACTAGCGCCAACGCGGCTGCGCGCCTGGAAGCGCGACCCGGCCGCGCTTGTGTTACCGTTGATGCTCCTCTTCGCCAATTTCGCCTGACTCTCTCGCACGAGGACCCCGCCGTCAGCCTCGTGCGGCGACTTGTAAAAGAGAGATCGCTTGCCACGCTGGCGGCGCAGCGGCGGTGGCGCATCGGCACCGAGCCCGTCGGCGTCGTCCAGAGCATCATACGCCTCCCTTTCACTCGCAGCTCCTGCTGCTGTGGTCGCCGAGCCGCCGCTTCTACCGTTCGCATCTGCTTCGTCATCGTTACTTGTGCTGCCTTTGGCACCAGGGGGCGGTGCGTCGCTTTTTGGGCACGCCGACCTCAGCATCCGAGGCCGTTGTGCGCCACGACTTCGCTCGTAGTCACGCCGATCGAAGCGCAAGGCGTCGCGCAGCATTGCCGCTGCACGATCCACTAACACCTTCATGGGATCCGCGGCCCGCGGAGCACTTGCGGCACCTCCGCTGCTGCTGACGAGTATGATGCCGAGCTGGAGTGCATTGGTCGCGGTACTAATCCACAGCGGTAGCATCCGAAGCCACCACACAACTGCTGCGGCACCCTCGCTGCGCATGTGTTCCTGCTCCTGCTTCCAGTGCTGAATCAGGGCATCCCAGACTCGCAAAGGGGATGCCGCCGCGGTGCGGCGATCGGCCCCCAGTCGCGCCGCGTGACTGTCGTCATGCCCCACACCCTCCTCCCCTGCGTAGTCCTCCGCCGCCGCCGCCGAGACGGATGGCTGCGGCGGCAACGGATTGGAGACTGCGGCCGCCTCGTCATCATCCAGCACGAGTTCGACTGGCGTGGCTGAGCCGGCCGCCCTAGCAGTGTAGCGCCACTTGGATGGCGTGGTGCTCGGCGTCGCGGCTACGGTGGCGAGTCGATGGTACAACGGCAACAGGAGCGCATAGGTTGGTAGAAGGGCGTGGTAAACTACGATGAGATTCATGAGAGCCTCTTGCTGCGCTACAATCGCGGAGAGCCCCTGAGCCCCGCGACTGTACAGCTGCGTAGCGAGCTGCAGGGGCACCTCGGACCGCTGCTTCATCGCAAAGTCAACGAGAGCCGCCATACCGCGAAGGCGGTGAGCCTCCAGGGTGAAAGGCGTCACCCCCGATTTGCCGACCTTACCAGTGGCCGCAGCGTCGCTGAGGGGATCGATCGCGGTGGTTTTTGGATGGTGGAAGCAGTACGTCTGCGTGTGGAGGTGCTCCAGCATGGCCACGGCAAATAACCATCGAACATCGTTCAGCGTAGCGGTCGAGGCCGGAACGGCTGTGCAGTGCGCGTCCCATCGAAGCGCACGCCGCGCCACACGAACGGCAGCCGCACCTGCGCCGCCCTCATCTGCGTCGCAGCACAAGTGGATGATCCACACGTGCACGAGGTGCAGCTCTTGCCCGACGCGTTCGAGGGTGTTCTGGAGCGTGTCATCGACCGTCGCGTCTTTCAGCCCTCGAGGCGACCTGCGCTTGCGAGGTGAGCCGCCAGCAGCAGCAGCAGCAGAAGCAGCACTAGCGGCAGCGTCTCTGCGTTGTTGCCGCCGCATCACGTAGATGCGGTGATCGTTGACAGCCCGACACTCTTTCTCGACTGCGCGCAGCACCGCAGCAGCCCCGCCTTGCACGTTGGCAAGCGGGTCTTGCGGCCTTGTCGAGCCTGCGCGACCGTCATAGAGCTCCCTCGAGACGCGCTCGCACAGATCGAGAAAGGCTGTCTCCAGCCACCGTAGCGGCGCCGTCTCCTCCGCGGCGATGGCCCGCTGTGTGGCAGAGCCTAGGGCTACTGGAGCGGTGACGATCGCCATTGGCGAAGAGAGAAAGGACGAGGCCAGCGGTGACCCCGTGAGGGGCATCGAGGAAGGGCCGGCAAAGACAGGAAAAGTCGGGGCCGCAGCAGCACTCACGCGCGTGCGCCACTGCTGCGGTGTCGAGTGCAGTGTCAAGGCGAAAGTGTTGGCAAAAGCGCGAAGTGCCTCAGTCACCGACAGCCCCGCCGCCGCTGGTGGGGTGGGGGTAGCGCCGCCATGAGTGCGCTGAACAGGTGGTGGCAGTTGAACACACCATCGCGCGCATCCAGCGATATGACTTCCCTCCACTCGCCGGCTGCCTGCAACAGGAGTCGCCTTCTCGCCGGCGTTCTCGACCTTCTCAAAAGTGAGACGCGGTGCGTGGGCAAGACAGTCCTCCTCAGCAGGGCTCTGCATGGCTCTGTTGGCGCCAACGAGAAGACGATAGCGGAGCTTTGCAAGGCGACGATGCTCCTGACTCCATTCGGCGTCGCGTCCGGTGCCCAGAGTCCCATGAGCGGTCGATGTACCGGCGCCGCAGGTGGTTGCCATAGCAGCATCCTCGTCCTCTACCGTCTTGCGTGGTAAGGCATCCTCGAGGTGCTGCTGCTGCTGCTGCGCTTTCTCTGTGACGAGCTTCGGCGGCTTCGGCTCGCTTGAAGGGGCCCCTGCATTGTCACGATCTGCCGCGAGTGTCTGACCCGGCACATCCCCTGCAGTGGATTTCGCCTGTGCGTGGGGGCGATGTCGGCGCGGTGCAATGGCGGGTCTGCTCTTCCACACTATGGGTCGGCATTGTTGATGCAGCGCCGCAGCAGTTGGGGGCACGTGGCTGGCGATTGCCGAAGGAGGGCCGGCTGTCGGCGCCTTCGCACATGCATCAGCTGTGGCTGCGAGGGTGCAGGCGAAAATGCGAAGAGGTCGCATGGCTGCGCAACGATACGCTCCCAAAGGGAAAGACGCTCGGATGCCTAACAACGGGGAGGACGCCTCTGCACGTTCTTGAGGCCAAACGCAACGGCCCTGCCTCTCACTGCCGCCACTCCGAGAAACTGGCTGTCAATATTAAAAACCTTTTCGTTAGGCGCCTCCCACACGCACAGAGAGGCACAGACGCACGCGAACCAGAATTGAGGAGGAAGAGAAACGATAAGAGAGGGGAAGTCTCAGGTACCGGTTCCGATCACCGCCTTTGCCACTCTCTGCCCCCCACCCGAACTCGCCGCTCGATGGCGGCAAGTGCAAGAGCACCAGGAGAAGCGGTAGACAGGAGATGCAGACGCTTCTTCCACTGCGTACTCTCCAAGTGCCACCGCGAGCGCTGAGGCAGTGGGTTGAGGCGCGGGAAGCAGCGATAATGAGTGTGTGTCACGAGAAGGGCGCGAGTCCCATCCAAGACGACGAACAGTGCGTGTGCGTGTGTACGCAGTGGTGCTGAGAGCTACGCCCGCGTTACACTCCGTGTACCATGCACTCGCCCCCCTACCACACACACACACACGGCCGAGAGCGCACGAAACGCGAGGATGAAGCGATGATGGGCTGTGCTTGTACGTGTCCACGTAGAAGCAACGTGCGAATTCCGTCACGGTGGCTGCGCTATCGCCGTGCAGTACTGCGCTGGCGGAGAAGTCCGAGAAAAAAACATGCCAGGGGAGGCGTATTGGAGGGGGGAGGAGGGGTGACAGAGGGGGGAGTAGAGTCATGTGAGAAAAAGGTTAGCATGGGCGGCAGAGCACGTTGCAGGCGCAACGCCACGAGGCGTAGGTGAGGGAGGGAGGAAGGGGGGGCGGGTCAGGCGCCGCCGGCGTTTCCGTTCCTGAGAGCGAGAAGGTGCGGGTGGTAGAGCTGTGTGCGCGTGTGTGTGTGGGGGGGGTCGGGGGGGAAAGAGAAGTAGCCCAGGAGGCTTGCGCCTTGGAGCGCGAACAGAGATCGCCTGCTGTAGTGACATATAATGCAGAGGACCCGCAAGCGTGCCGCGTTCCACTTCAGAAAGCGCAGACGCATCACTGTGCCTCCCCCCTCCCCCCTTCACCACCGAGTAAGGGTGGCGGCTGCTGCCCCCCGGCAGAACAAGAGACCGACACCCCCCCACCACCTCCCACACACACACACAGAGACACACACGCAAACTCACCTCTGCCCACAAACCACATCATCGCATCACAGCACAGCCCGTGACGGGCGGCAGAGGGGAAGGGGAGAGAGGGGGGATAGAGATCGCTTATGCATTAGCATCAATGTTTAGGCCATTACACAGGAAGGGCAAGCGACAAACACAAACACACACACACACACACATGCGGGCACGCAGAAGCAGCAGAGCATGCGCTCATCAACTCGTCGCACGTCACTGTCGCCGGCGTGGCGCACCTCTGGAGCACGCGGCCCGAAAGCGTACAGCAGATACTCCTTCTCGTTCATGGAAGAGCCAAGCGGCGGCCTCTTCGATCATCATAACAACCGCGCCCGCCACCAAAGCGATGGCGGAACGAGGGTGGTGGTGGTGGTGTGGGGGGGGCAGCTGAGCTGCCGCGTGCTCACTCACACACGCACGCTGGCTTCATCAGGAACCGTTCTTCTCCATGACGTCGCGCAAGATCTGCGGGTCCTGACCTACCCTGACTAACGCTGTCCCGACGCGAGGCCGCTCGCCCACCATGATGGCCGAGCTGATAGAGTGCAACTCGTCGCCGACGCCGCGCGTCAGAGCCGTGTGCAGAAAGCGCTTTGAGGACGCAAATGTCATCTGAAAGAGTGGGCTGGCGCTGTGGGAGATGACGCCGGTGAAGTTGAAGTTTTCCCAAACGCCACGGTGCGTCGCGGCGTCGGCGATGAGGGTGAGGTGATGATAGTCAACGGAGTAGCGCTTGAACAGCTTCTCGAGCTCGTCGAAGAGGGCTTTGTAGCCACTTTCCACGCCAAAGGAGTTGCACATGTCTCGAATGTCGGTGGAGCGCGCCTTTCGCACCTTAATGGCGCGTGCGCGAACGGTGAAGAGGGCGAGAAACGCCGTAACGCTACGGATGGTCGCCGAGCTGCCCTGGAATACCATCTCGCCACACGTCGGGTCCTCGGCCTTGCGAGTGTACGAGACGGCGTCGAACTGCGTCAGCCACGACGGGAACGTCTGCTGCGACAGCGCACTCTCGAGCACATCGGGGATGACGGTGACCACCTGGTCCGAAGTCTGTATCGACACGTTCACTATAAAGAGATCCTCCGGCATCGGCACGACGCCGTCTCGCAGGGCCGCCTCCCGCAGCAGCGGTGCAATCTCGACGCGGTACTTCTTGTTGCCGTACAGGACGCACACCATGGGAAAGGAGTCGTAGCTTACCTCTCCAGACGCTGTGGAAGCCGCCTCGCCGTTGCTGGTGCTCTTCCAGAAGAATCCGGTGCCGTCCTCGTCCTCTTCCTCATTGTCGTCTTCCTCCAATCGTGGCTTCTTGTGCATGGGGCTGATGCGGCCGCCGCCCTTGCGCCCTCTCGAGCCGTCTGCCGCGTCCACCGTCTCGTCGTCGTCGTCATCCTCGTCACCTTCACTACTACCGCCGTCGTCGCCCCGATCCGGCATCATGTCGTCACGGCCAAGCTCGCTGCCGGTGGCGGACGGTGCCAAGCCTGCGCCAAGCGCCGGGGTGTTCATCTGCGTGGGCTGTTCTTCCATGTCGTCGTCGTTGTCACTCATGCCGCCGCCGGCCGCGGCGCCGCCGTCGTCCATCAGGGAGGACGGGTCTTGCGTCGCTCCACGCATCGGACCGCCGGCGCCTTCGCGCTCCTCCTTCGAGCGGCCCCGCAGCGCCGTCACCACCTGCCGTGCGAAGCTCTTCAGAGTCTGTGTGAAAGACTGAAGGTGCTCGGCTTTCGACATGCACATGGCGCGCTGCTTCTGCGAGAGCAGCATCTTGGAAAAGAGGAGCGCCACCGTCACTTGTGTGCCCTCGGCGGTGCGGGTGACATGGTAGTGATAACCCGGCATCGTGTCCACCTTCGCGGCGCCACCCCTGGCCGCACGCCTGGTGGCAGCATCAGCAGGAGGTACGCGGGCCATGCAGTCCGTCAGCCGCGTCGCTACGCCCACCTGCAATATGCGCGAAATCGCCTCCTCGTCTGCCTCCGTCGCCTTCTCTACCGGCACCACTATTGCCACCTTCTGCACCGAGGCGTAAATGAGCAGTTCACGCAGACGCGGAATGCCCTCTGTCACGTGCGTCACGGTCGATCCGGCGCTATGGAACGTGTTGAGCGTCATCTGCGTCGACGGCTCACCAGCGGCCTGAGCCGCCAGCAGGCCGACGGGCTCACCGGCGTCGCAGTACGCCCGCACACGTCGCCGTGCCGTGAGCTCTGTCATCACATCGCGGTAGTACTGTATGCTTTCCTCTCGCTTCTCGTGCAACTTCTCTTCCAGTACACCGTTTTTGGCCCATCGCACGACTTGCGATACCTTCTTGAAGAGCGGATACGGTGCTTTAGTCGCCAGGTACCTGTCAAGACTCGCCTTGTAGTGCGCGGGGAGTGGGTCGCGCTGCGCCTCCGCCTCGAGCAACGCACGCTGCGCCGCACGCATGGCCGCGGCCGTCCCTTGGGCGCGCCCGCGCTTGCCATGGCTGTTGCGCAGCGCGGTCTCCTCCACCTCTTCCTCGCTCGTCAGCACGCCGGTATTGACGTTCATCTTTCGGCCCAAGTCGACGCAGTTGTCTTTGACAACCTCCCACGCCTGCAGAGACGAGGTCCGCATGGGGTCGAGTCCGTCGCCGCCGTAGAGGAACTGGATCACGCTGCCGTTGGCGTCGCGCACGGAGTGGTCCCAGTGCACCACGAGGCTCTCCAAACCTTTGACGAGGCACCGCTGCAAGTGACCGGAGCGGGAGGTTTTGACGGCTGTGTCGATGAGTCCATCGCGGCCGGCCATGGCATGGAAGGTGTACTCTGCCGGCCGAATGCCGGAGGTGAAGCGGCCCATCGCGTAGCCCAGCGATCGGGCCCGCGTCTCCGCGACAAAGAAGGGCGGCAGCGTCTTACCCGAGTTCATGCGCTTCACCCGGCGCCCATCGAAGAGCTGCTGGCCGAGACCGAGCGACATCTGAATGGCGTTCGTGTTGCTGCCCTTTGCACCTGACATGGTCATGGTGAGCAACTGGTTGTGCGGGAACGGCCGCAGCATGCGCCCCGGTACGAACTCCTTCTGAAGGTTCGTCGCCATCCTCATGATCACGGGCATCACACTCGCCTCGTCATCTGGGAGGCTGAGTGGCGCGTTGTCCAGCTCGCGCAGCAGCGCGGCGCGCCGTTCTTCCTGCAAGAGAAGCATGTCATCCATGCCAATGGAGAAGCCTTCGCGCTGCAAGCTCATGGACAGCACGCGACCAAGCGCACCAAACAGCTCGCCCACCATGTGGGGCCCGTAGATTTCGTGAATAACGTGCACAACGGAGAGGTTGCTAGAGCCGAGCTGATTCTTGCACAGGATGCCGGTGATGAGCTCACTCTCAAAGAATTGCACGTGGTCATCCTCCATGCACTTCCGCGACGCGGCGATGAGCTCGCCAGTGTGGGGGTCCGTGGTGGTGTAGGTGCTCGGCTGAATGAGGGAGGTGCCGTGCATGCTGACGCCGTTTCTTCTGGGCATGCCACCGCGACTCTCCACCACACCCGTTACGTAACGCACAATAACCGAAATCAGCTGCTTACCCGTCCACAGGGGACGCGGCATCAGCACCGCGGGGACGGGAATAAGCTCCGTCAGCGTCGCGTGCGCGCTCAGCGGGTTGCCGTGCTTCTGCAAGTACGGCGCGATGCCGTTGTAGACAAGCTGTACAAAGATGTGATGCGCCAGAAAGTTGTCGCGGAGAGTCAGCAGCACGCCGGCGACCACGTGATCCTGAATAAAGCCGCGGATCGGCTTGCCAGAGGTCGGGATGAGGTAGTTGAGGTTGGCGTCCATGAGACAGTCGAGCTCCGCCTTGGCCTCGAGGCTTTGCACAACGTGAATGTTCATCTCATCACCATCAAAGTCGGCGTTGTACGAGCTTCCGTTAACGTAGTGGAAGCGGAGTGTCTTCAGCCCAGACAGCACCTTGGCGCGGTACGCCATCATGGACACCTTGTGCAGGGTCGGCTGGCGATTGAAGATGAGGTGGTCGCCATCGAGGATATGCCGGTGAACTGTGAGGGAGCCGGTCTGAGCCATCGCAAAGTACTTCATGGCATGCTGCCGCCGAATCAGCTCCGGTACGTGCAAGTCCACGAAGCGCGTTTCGCCGCTCGGCAGACCGATTTCTAGGTGCGTGGCACCCGGGTATACATCCGGGCCATTCATGACGCATCGCTTGAGGAACAGCATGCGCGCTGGCGAGTAGCTGCTCACCAGCTCCGGATACGTCAGCGCACGGGCGAAGGGGCGGGGCAGTAGCACCTCATTCGGCTCCAGTAAGTAATCGGGTGATATGACGCTACGGCACGCCTGGTTCACACGCTTGCCCATCATGTGCATGCGGAACAGGCCCTCTTTCTTGGCGAAGCTCTCCAGCACATCCGTGTACACCTCTGTCACCTTGGCCTGAAGGTTCCGCAGGTTGTGTTCCTGTGCGATCTCCTGCGCCGTGCTTACGAGGTTGCGCTCTGCGGTCGAGTGGTTAGCGAGGACGTAGTACGCCTCGATCTGCTCAACAAACTGAAGCACGTCGGAGAGGGCGCGCGTGCGGGCGTCAGGGACGATGCCGCCGGACTCGGAGATCTGCACGCCGGAGGAGAGGCGCAGGGGTAGCGGCGGCACCAGCAATTTATCCACAAAGAAAACTTTGTAGTAGTACATGGGCGGGAGGGCGCACGCGCACGGCATGCGTAGGGTGGCCTCGCCGAGGTGCGGAAAGAGGGCGGCGAGAATCGCGGACTCGCGCTGGCACAGCTGCTTGACGTGCTCTCGCACCCACGACGTGCGGAAGTACGTGTGACTGCGGCCCTGACGGCGGTTCATTTCCTCCCACTCCCGCAGCTGTGCCATCGTCAGCCCGCCGTTAGCCACGTTGAAGTCGGCGTTCTTCTTGTTGAAGTAGAAGAAGAGATGGCCATTCTTCGTCGTGATGCGGGGCGAGATGCCCTGACAGTGCGCGCACACATTGCCGAACTCGCGGAAGCTGCGCAGCGCCTGCTTGCAGATTTCATTACGGACATCGAGGACCGGTTTTCGGAAGCTGTCAGCGCTGCCGTCCGCGTGCGCCAATGCCTCTCCTGCCGCATCCCCGAGCGGGGGCGGCGCAGCGACGCCGTGGCGGCGCAGCAGCGTTTCGACGTGATCCAGCATAAGAGGGATGTCGTTGATGACGGTTTCGTTGGCGTCTCGGCGGCGCCGGCTGCGCATCTCCTGTCCGTGCGCGTTTGCCACCATGTCAAGGAAGCGCAACGCCTCGCCAATCAAGCCGGCATCAACGAGGCGAAGTGCCTGCTGGTAGCGCATCACATCGAACTCGGGTACACGAAATCGGTGGCAGAAGAAGCACTCGGCCTGCAGCAGCTGCTCTACCTCCTGGGCGAGGTGCGGGTTGATGACGCTGAGGCGCTCCTGCGACCGGCTCAGATCGTTTGGGTAGCGGCGTGGCATGCTGATGTACCCGTAATGTCCCTGGCAGCGCTCGTTGCCGTACTTGGAGTTGAGTGTGTTACAGCATGTCGAGCACGCCTGCGGAGGAAACGTGCGTGCATCAAAGTTGCCCATGCGGGTGTCGTAGAACGTGGCGTGGGTTCCGTCTCGTCGTACCGCTGGGGCCCACGGCGCCAGTCGATCCTCCTGTCCGCAGCGCACGCGCACCTCGACGAAGGCGAGGCGCGCCATGTCCTCGGAGGTCATGAGGGAAAGGGAAACACCGCTCTTCCGCTCGTGGACGGTACGCGTGCGCAGATCGCCCACGTACGCGTGGAAGGGGAAAGCAGTGGTGAGGGACATCTCGCAGAGAGGAGGAGGTGGTGGTGGGGCACCCCCTGCTGATGTCCGGCGTTAAATATTATGCGCTTTCCTCTTTGGTTAGTCGTTCGTTAAGGAGTGATGAAAGCGCACGCGCTGACCCACGACGATGGTCTCTTGTGCACAAAGACTGCCAATCGAATGCGCATCAACAGGTGCCCCACCCACAGAGGTCTTTGGCGCCCGCGCAGTGGGAGGAAGAGAAAAAGAGAGACGGTCCAATGAGCGAAGCCAAGTCAGTGAGCCAGCGGGACAGCTGGCATGAAGAGCGACAGCAGCGCGTTTCGCTACACACCTGCACTACTCTTCTGTGTAGGTCTGCGCAGAAGGCGTGAGCATGCCGCGCATCGATGCGGGCGTTGCCAAGGGAAGCACATGTCAGAAGAAAGGGGAGGAGAGGAGTGGAGGGGATGCCGAAGGGAGGAAGAGGGCGAGGCAGAGCAGCATCGTACCGAAATGCAAAGGAGCGCGAGAGTGCGCGCGTGCGTGTGTGAGGGGGGGCGGTGATTAGGTGGGGGTGTAAGTAAGGTGCGTGTGCGGCGGCGCGCCTGCTCCATCCGCCGAGGGCCGCGACGATGAGCGCAGGAGAGGAGCGGGGGGAGGGAGGGAAGGGGACAAAAGGAAATAGCCGTGGTGGGGTAGGGCATGTAACGCAGCACCCAACCATCGATGCAAGTGGGCGCACACACACGCACGCGAGCTTGCCCCCCCCTCCACAGACACAGACACAGACACACACTAGTTCTGCCATAGCCTCTTCTCCGCTCGCTTTCTCTTAGGCCACGCTAGCAGTTGTGCGATGCCCAACGAACAGACGCACGCGCAGACGCATGTGGAGATGTGTGCAGGCGCGCATATCGGTGGACGCTCTGAGGATCCAAAAAAAAAAAGGAAAAACATTCGAGAGATCGCCTCTGACTTCAACGCCTCTGCGGGCATCGCGTCACGCGCACGGAGGCGCACATAAAATACGCCGCCACTGAGGGCCTCCCCTCCCCCTCTCCCCAACAGATCTGACAGGAGTTTGTCGAACACGACAGAAAAAAACACGCAAAGAAGAAAACGCTGACAGAGTTGCACGAGCGAGCGACAAAAAGAGAAGAAAAAAGGGGATGCACAACAGCACACGCCTCGTCTACTGCTTCGACGGCGTCAATCAAGACGTCCTCGTCGAGGAGGCGAGAGGGGAAGGGGGAAGTCGGTGGCAAGGACGGCACGAAGAGGGATACCTCCTCGTACGCTATTTTCGCTTGCTCCACACACACACACACACGCACACACACACTTGTAGACACACTGCAGGACCGACCGTCTATCACCCGCGCCCACGCGCGACACAAACACCAGAGGCGGGGTGGGAATCGAAGGGGGGCGACAGATACAGCAAGAAAGGGGACCGCAGTAGTCGAGGCTAGAGAAGCTGCCGCCAAGTTGAACCAAAATGTAACGCTCCATACTCAACCCCCTCCCCCTCTGACCCGCCTGCACACCGGCAGAGACGGGGCCGTCCGCGCTTTGCTGCGCTGCCTACTGTGCCCATCGCGGCACTCTAATCAGCATCTTCTCTTCCCTCCCCCCTCTTTCCTGCTCCCCGTCCCCGCTGTTCCTCGGCAGAGCCCACTGCCACGAACGACCGCACCCTATTCCGATACCACTCCTACCCCCACCCTGTGTGCTCGCTTGAAATAGCTTCCCTCCTCCTTCAGGTACGACCCACTGACACAGACACACTCTTGCATTCGACTCGCTCCCTTTTCTGCTGTGAGCAGCCGAGAGGGGAGGGGGAGGGGGATGCTAGCACATCACGTACAGTCAGCGGTGCGCCGCTGCTCCCAAAAAAGAGAAGGAAACGCGAGCTTCAACCATAACAGTGCTCGCAGAGCAAAGAGGGCGTCACACATCTTCTGCCAGACTGGTGCGCGTGCGTGCTTGCCCCCAATGAGTGGGCAGGAGTAGGACATGAACCCTGAGCAGTGGATGACACGCTCGCTGCCCCGACACACCCATTGAAGTACACGCGCGCCGGGCCCGTCTCGGCAAACCTCTTCACCTGCACGCCAGCGCCATTTTTTTTCCTCATTACAGTCTGACCTGTCCGTCTCGGCGAATTCCCCATCTATTCAGTAGTCGGTGCCCTCGAGCAGCGCCCATGATGGGTAGCGGTACCCGCCGAGGGCGTCTTTGAGAGCAATCGCGACGCTGATGCAGAGCTCATCCTGGTGCGTCGCGGACACTACCTGAACGCCCTTGGGAAGGTGGAAGTCGGGCGGCAGCCGCTTGGAGCGTTCCTCGTGAATGGAAATGCTCTTGCGGCGATTGGCCATGATGCCACCGGGCCAGACAGGACAGGCGGTCGCTGGCAGCTGCAGGACGTTGAAGGCCGCGGTGTACTGGAACTGGAACGGGTTCCACAGCGGAAAATGGTGCCGCGGGGCTGCTGTGGGGAAGGTCGGGGCGATAATGATGCCGTCAACGGCCAGGAGCGACTCGAGCCCCATCTTGAATGGCAGCAGCCCCTCATCGCGGCTAATCGTCATCCATCGTGGCATGACCATCTCCGCCGTCTCTAGCAAGCAGAGCGTTATCGCAGGGAGCGTGTGTTGAGAGCGGCCGAACAGCCAGCGGATCGCCTCGGCGCACCAGTTGACGCCTCCTGCATGTCCCTGTGACATGGATAAGCTGAACTTCGACTCCGTCGGGTCTTTCGTGAGAACCGACGTCCACATAGACAGAATGCGCGCGAAGGGCTGAAACTCCGGCGGCACAACCCCACCAGTTGAGCGCGACGGTGTGCGGACATTGATGTACGTCACCTTGGCGTTGTAGCGCGCACGAAGTGCCTCTGCCGCTGCGTGCACAGCCTCGATTTGGCTCTCCGACACGTGAACAAATGGGAGGCCGTAGTCCTCGAGCGCGTAGACGCGAAGTTGGTGATGACTGAGGTCCAGCACCTTCTTGAGCGGTGAGCAGGGTGGGTAGATGACCGGGTCGAGCCGGAAGCCGCCGCGTGCGGCAATCTGTGATAGCGGGATGAGGTCCTCAGGAAAGCGGCAGATAGGGCCTGTGGCCATGTAGTGGTTCGCGGACGTCTTCGGACTCGGAAACTGGCCCACATTGGATATGTAGTGCGGGCTTGCCTTGTGCCCGTAGACGCCGTTGAAAAAGGCCGGCATGCGGATGGAGCCGCCAATGTCGCTGCCTAGGCTGAAGGTGGAGAAGGCGGCACCGGCAGCGGCCCCTTCGCCGCCGCTGCTGCCGCCCACTAGGCAGCGAGTGTCGTAGGGGTTGCTGCTGATGCCGTACATGTAGTTGGAGCTCTCGAACCACATACAGAGCTCGCTGGTGTTGGTGACGCCGAGGATGATAGCGCCAGCGTCGCGGAAGTTCTTCACGACGGGACTGTCCACCTCGGAGAAGATGTCACGACGGTAAGGGTTGCCCGATGTGTTGGGGCAGCCGCGGCACTCCATACACTCCTTGATGGTGCACGGCACGCCGAGCAGCCAGCTCGGCATCCGCTTCGGGTCCTTATGCTGCCGCCACGCAGCCCAGACGTGGTCCGCCGCGGCGGCCGCCTCCATGGCCTCGTCAAAGCAGTCGAACACGAGCGCGTTCACGTACGGGTTCACGCTCTTGATGTGCTCAATGAAGGTACGGACGACTTCGACACAGCTGAGGCGTCCCTCGCGGTAAGCTTTACTGAGCTCCAGCGCGGAGAGCTGCTGACAGTACGCGATGGGCCTCTGCGGAACCTGTCGTGACGTGCGTGGACCCGCCTGCATGAAGGCGCTCATCCACCAATTACAGAGTCCACACACAGCCCCACCATAGGTAATGAGGCCGAGAAGGTACGCAAAGTGGTACGCGAGTGCCGCGCCGGCGATGATGACGAGCACCAGAGCGACTTTGAGGGAGCCCATGGCGGCTGGCCGTGTCTGGGAAGAGATGACGCTGACACAGAAGCGGAGAGCGGCACGGCTGAGAGCAAACGAAAATGGGAACAACGCGCAGAGGTGCACACTGTCGCTTTCCTCGTTTTTTTTCCGGTAATGCAAAAGCCGCGACAAAACGGCAGACAATGGCGATGCGCCCGCGTGTGTGAGTGCGTGTAGGTGTGCGCGCACCTCTCTGGCACGGCGGATGTAATGTCTGCGCTTGGTGATCTTGGACTCGGGTCAACACGCCGACGCCCCCCTCCCCCCGGCCCGCAGGAGTGTGTGAGGGTGCACACGCACACGCACGTCAGCAGGATCGCCAGCTGTCAAGAACAAGGGGAGGATGCCGACTGAAAGAGGGGAGCAGGCGAGGAGCCGGTGCAAAGTGCACCCAGTGATAGAGGACGGGACGGCGAAGAAGGGGAGGGGCGGTGCTTTGTCTGGTCCGGCGGGTCAGGAGGGAGGAGGAGGAGGGTGGGGGTGGCGCGACAGCAACGAAGGGGAGTGATTGATTAATACGCAGCGGAAAAAGAAGACGGTGCGCTTTAAGAGAGGAACTGAGCACAGAGGAGAATGGACGATGGCCGGGACGACGTCGACGCACTCTCTCACACACAGGACGCGGCGGCGGCGGCCTGTGGCGGACACACCTGCTCGAAACGACAAGCAGGCAATTCCGCGCTGAAAGAGCAACCTGAGCGAAAGAGTATTTGGAAGAAAAAAGATGTGCGTGCGCGTGAGAGAGGGGAAGGGTGAAGAGCTGTGCTGACGGAGACGATGCCAGTGGGAGGATATGCCTTCGTTTATGGGTGTGCCTAGGCGATAAATTGTCTGTATTCGCGCCGCCGCCGCCCTCTCCTCCTCCTATCCCCCGGTAGATGCGGCGTACAGGGAGGCGACGTCGCCAGAGGACGCGCGAGCGAGCGAGCGAGGGAGGGAGGGGGAGAAGATGGTGATGCAGTTCGCGAGGAGTGAACCAGCCAAGGAAGTGCAGTACGAGCACCCAACAACTAAAAGAGGGCAGAGGAGAGAGGCAAGCAAACTACGAAGGAAAGTGACAACTGTATAGATGTATGCATATATATATGTACGTATATATATACATACATATACATATGTATATATATATGTGGGTGTGGGTGGGTGGTGTGGGGGTGGTGCGCACGCGATCGTATCTACCAAAAGTGCAACGATTGTCCGAAGGAGGCGTGAGACCCTTCGGCAGATGATGGCGTTTAGCGTTCGCCTGCGCTGGTGGAGGCGGCCGAAGTTGTTGGGAGGCGCATAGGAGGGCGGAAAAGGAGGAGAGGTACCGCAGGCAAGCGCGCCACGCACCCTCTGCAAGGAGGAGGAGGGGGAGGGGAGGGCACAGAACCTCGCCACTCAACAGCCATGGGCGGAGGTCATGATGGCCACTCTGTACGGTGAGGTGAAGAGCGCATGATTTGGCACAGTGGAATGTCGGCTTATTATCTCTGTATTTGAAACGGTGCGGAGTCGCTCGCAGGCTTGCACTGGAAGCAGAAACGTGCGTGCGTGTCGAGAGCCTCGACTCCTGCCTCTTCCCATGGCTCGGCAGCGGAGCAGCGGCGTACCCTCCTCTTGGTTGCCACTCGACTCCACTCTGGCCGTCTGTCGGGCCACTCTCTCCACAGGTTTCGGGCAGAGGGAGACAGGCATGGACAGCGACCCATGTCGGTGAGCGGCGCAGCAGAGGAAGGCGGAATGGCCAGAATGAAGAGGGACAGGTGTGTGTGTGTGTGGGGGGGGGCGGCCCACATGCCTTCCCAGTTTCGCATCGCCATCTCGGCGTCTGCGCCTGCGTGCGCTCGACAAGACGACAGCTCATCGACAGGGATGCACGCACACGCAGAGCGGGCGTGAGCTCCGGAAGAGTTGTCGAGAGAAGAAAAAACGGGGTAGGTGAACACTAAAGGTAGGAGGAGGACTCTTAATTATGCTGTGTGCCACCCACACACACTACCCACCCCCCTCCCCGCCCCCTTCTGGCACCGTCACACAAAGCCCAAACCACACCGACAGCACACAACGACCAGTGATATGCGGAGATCGACACAATCGCGTACACTAACGCGCGCGCACAGCGATGGAGAGCACAAGCCGATCCTTAGTTGCCACATACACGAATAGGAGGAATGAAGAGAGCCAAAAGAAGACGTTGACTGTGACGTCCACACAGTGGCAGAGGAGAGCGGAAGGGTGGGGGGTGGGGCAGGCGATCGTGTGCGGCGCCTGTGGCAAACACATGTGACAAGGAAGGGGCATCAACGAGCGGGGGAGTCGACTCCTGCACGCCAAGGCATCTGCCGTCCATCCTCTGTCTCCTCTTCCCCTTCCCCCCAACCTCTGCCATGCTGCCTCCTAACGCGGCTCTTACCACTTCTTACATCACCAACGCCCGCGTCTTCTCGGCCTCGCCGCTGGTGAGCGCAATCGGCCTGAGACCTGGCTGGCGGCGGTGCAGCCCTTTAACATACTTGAAAGGAATAGCGAGCAGATTGAGCCCGCGCATGGTGACTTCGCCATCTTTGAAGACACGCTGCTCGACAGCAGCCTGCAGCAGCAGGTCACCACTCCCCTCGTAGGCGATGAGAGTACCAGCAATGACGCGACCGTCCGTCAGCTCAACGCGCAGCTCACGACCGAGGAACGGGTGACCATCTGCGGCGCCAGTGCCGGCGGCGTATCTGTTGCCGTTGGCGGCCATGACTAAGACCCGGTGTGTATTAACGACTGTGTGGAAGGGCTCGGAGGCGGGGATGAGAAGCTGAGCTGTGGGACGCTCGGCTGTCGCAGCGAAGGGGATTGTTGCCTAGTTGTCACCCGTGATTTACTGTGTGCAGACGCGCTCTAAGGTGCGTCACAGGTGGTGCTTTTCCGGTTGGCCGAGGGAGACTGTGAGGGCGCAGGGTAGAGTAATGGGTGCGCGCGGAGGTGTCTGCATGCGGGTTTGGGCTGGAGTCGACGATGAGAGGGAGACGAGCCGAGAAGCAGAGGCAATGCACAGAGAGCGGAAGAAAGAAGACAGACGCGGCGTCACCCGAGTGTTGGAAAGCGTGAGAGGAGAGGAGAGGAGAGGAGAGGGCATAGAGGAGGGGGGGTGAGGGGGTCTTGCTAGGATGCGCTGTGCGACGATCCATCGGTAAACAACCACACGCGCACAAGTCGTCGTGCGTTACGCAATCGCTAGCCCGGTTTTCGCCACCGAGCCTCGTTGCACCCCTCCCCTGCCGACCGCCCACACATGCAAAGGGCCCGGTGAGGCAGAAAGGACCAGCACAAGTGGAGGGAGCCGTCACACCGCCCTTCAATTCACTCAAGTCTGTCTTTGCCTTTAGACTCCTTCAAAGCAGCGGCAGGGCTGCCTTCGAACCTCTTCCTGCTCCTACGCAGACGCGCATGCGCCGGCTCGTGGTGGATCCTCCCCCCTTGCCGGTGCTGCCGCTGCAAGGGGAGACGCCTGAGAGGTGTTGCACTGGGCTTCGTTCTATTCACATATACAAATGCGTGCACGAAGGGTGAAGCCAGAGAGGGGGAGCGAACGAGCGGGGGGATCGTGCGGTGTGGTGCTCGGGGCGGGCGGGGAGTGGAGGCAGCAGGACATGAAAAGAGCACCTTTGCCCACTTCCCAACCACTTTCCTCTCTTGTTCCCGTTCCCTTCCCGCCATCACTCGCACGGCGCACGCTAATCAGGCCCTTACGGGCCACCAGGCCCACACAGAATATATTCACCCCTCCCCTTCCACACACACACACACAGACAGACACACAGACACCCCCACCACCGCCATCAAATGTATATCAAGTCGAACCGAGACGGGGGCACCGGTGTCACATATCCCAAAGCAAACGGCGGCGGGAGAATGAATGCCAAACACAGCGAGAGGGGGGAGGGGGAGGGCACATACGCATGGAGGGAGTCATACATGCGTATGCGAGACAGGTGTGGGAGAAGGCGGCGGGCGATGGAGTGAAAGGCGGTGACCCAACACCGCAAAAAGGGGGCAGTGGTGGTGGTGTGTATGTGTATGGGTATGTATGTATGTGTGTGTGTGGAGCTGGGAGGAGGAGAGGGGGAGGGGGCTCGATGAGACCTCCCCGCCCCTGTACATGAGAACGCGTAGAGATCCATGAGCCCTGACAATGAGCTACAGATGCGGTCCGCAACCACCCGAGCACACAGCACACTTGCCGGCTCGAGAGGTTTCGAGCGACGGAAGATCCGTACGGTGCAAAGAGGGCTCAGAAGGGAGGAGACCCCCTTGCAGGTGTACACCCACAGCGCAGACACAGAGAGTCGCCATGTCATGTCGCCGCAGTTGCTCGCATTCGCCTGTGCGCGCCTCTCCCCTTCCCCCCCACTCATCCCTCTCACTGCATCCAGACGCATAGCTCACTTCTTCTTGGCAGCTTCCAGACGGCGCAGCATTACCGAAAGCAGCCAGTCCATCCCTTCCTGAATGCCCTCACCTCGCAGTGCGTTGGAGGCGAAAATGTTCATGGGATGATCACCCATGAGGCTGTTCAGTTGCAGGGTCTGTGCCAGCTCCATCGGCGTCTTGGCCTCGGCTAGGTCCATCTTGTTGGCGAAGAAAATGAACGGCACATTGGGCGTCTTGAGGTCGGCGTGGTTGAGCATCTGCTCCAGCTCGTCCTTCACCACGCACATGCGGAGCGTGTCGCTGCTGTCGATTACAAACACGACGCCGTCAATGTTGCTGTAGTAGCTTTCCCACAGTCCGCGAAACTTCTGCGCGCCGCCCATGTCGAACGCCGTGATGTTGACCTTTCCCTTCCTGAAGCGGTCCACGCTGTACCCAACGGTGGCCGCGATGTTCTCGGAGCGCTCCTCCTCCGGCTTCAAGAAGTTGATGACGGTGGTTTTGCCGCTATTGTCAAGCCCGCAAATTATGATGTTCAGCTTCGTCTTGGCCTGCCCCATCTTTGCGCGGGACTGATGGCGAAACTCGGGGGCCAAGGGGATGTGCGTGTATAGAGAGGGAGGGCGGAGGGGAGGAGGGGGAAGTGCTCCCCTAAAAAACACTATCGCGACAAAAAATGCGTCGGTCTGTGCTCAAGGCATCGATTGATGCGTAGTGGAAGTGATGTGCCCGCTTGCACAACGAGAATGACGAGTATCTGACGCCAGGGATGCCTATGAGGAAGATGTTGCGGGAGGGACTGGTGGAGCGTAGAGTAAGGGGGGTGGGGAAGGGGAGGGGAGACCACCGCCGAGATCCATCGCAACGTGGCGAGGGAGCCGGCCCAGTGCGCGCATTCAGTTCGCATGCACGTGCACTCTCACGCGACCTCGAGGAAGAGCGGGGTGCGGCAGGGGAGGGGGGAGGGGGAAGAACGAGGGGGTTGCGCAGGCTATGCATACACAGCACGGCGCACAGCAGTGCATGCGCTAAAAAAGGGGGCCTGCGCTTGCAGACCTGCGAAACAAAGCCGACGTCACTCGCGGTTGACGGAGACGAGGGCGGATTCAGTTTCCTCGATGCGTATCTGTTCTCTCTGCCTAACCCAGAGAGCACGCGTGCAGTGCGTCTCTCGACTCAGGCCTGTCATAGAGGCCCACCAACCCGCTTACCGGCCACCCCCAGCCGTGCGCAGCAGATGGTGGAGACACACGCGTTATAGCAATGCGCCGACTCAGCTACCTGAGCACCGACCCCCGCCTTGCCGACCGCCGCATCGCCCAGGACTTGGCCGCCGACATGGGCCGCCATGCGCCGTGCGGTCTTTGCTATGCGGTGAGCACTCGGCCCGGTGTACCCACCAGGTGGGGTGGCTAGGCGCTTGGCAGGGGACGAAAGGGGGGGTGCGCGTTCGGCTCCACGAAACCCTTCAGAAGGTCCATTGCAGCGCGGCTTGGATGACGTCCCTATCTGCGCGGGATACGTAACATGCAAGGCCATCAGGAGAGTGGGCGCGAGGCAGTCCAGGTGGCGACCCGAGCCCAAACCTAGTGAGCGCTTCGAGGGACACTGGGCTGGGGGCCTCGGTGGGCGCGAGGAAGGCAACGGGGGTGGGCAGCATTACTGCTGCCACACGCGAGTGCTGTGGCGGTGAGGCTGCCGGACGCTTCACACACCGCGCTTGACGCTGCGCGTGTACGCCTCGGTGGGAATTACCACGCGGCTGTGCCCTCAGCGCTGTAAAAGTTGCCGTCGTAGCCTCAGCCGCGGGGCGCCGAGTCGGCCGCTCGCTCCCGCTACTGCTTGACGCTCAGTGAATTGTAGTGCACCGGGTAGATGTAGGACAGGAAGATGTCGATTGCCTCTGTTCGCGGTTCGAAGGAGAAGCAGCATACGCTCTGATTGAGGCCGTCGCCATCGACGCCGAGGCCGTGAGAGGGCGTCCCAGAGCGCGGAACGAGACTACCAAGAAACGGAGCGTTGGGGCTATGCCCGCCACTGCCAGCAGGAGGCTGGGCCAAGGGGCGACTTGGCGCAACGTCGGCGGTAACAGGGCCACCGCCGCCGGTGAAAGAAGTTGCACTCTGTGCGTAAGAAAAGCTCCGCTGCAAGGACTGATTCGACCGGCCACCGTTTATGCTCGACGCGAGCAGCATAACTTCGCGAGCCTCGTCCCCTTGCCGCTGCGTCGGTGGGGGCGCCTGCCCAGGGTCCAAGGTATCGGCGCGCCGTGTGTCACCCAAGAGGGGCGTCTCTGCTATCACGCCACCTGTCATGGTCATCGCGCCGCCCTGCGACTGAGGCTGAAGCAAAAACGGACTCGTCACCTCAGGGGCTGCAGCCCCCGTCGTCGACGACCGCACTGCATCCCCAAAACGTGCACGGGGAAAACAGACGGCGACTTCGTCCGGCGCGCCTGCGTTGGCCGCTTCCATATGTTGGGTAAATATGTGAACGGACTGTGTGGCCGCATCATGGGACTGCACCTCGGCGCCACAAGCGCGAAATTTTTCCACCTGATTCGCTGCAGTATCCATGGAGGCGTCCTCGCCGCGGCGAGCGAGGCGCATCACCGGCACTGCCGCCGCCTGCTGGAGCGGCATTGTGGCCGCTTGGTGGCTGAGGCCGCCACCAACGTCGCTGTCTGATGTGGCGCCAGCGCGGAGACTGATGCTGCCCATTCTCGAGAGCGGCCGACTGCAGCGGATTTCGGCCTGTAGCAGCCTACGGTGCAAGGCAAGCTGAATGGCGTTTGCGTCCATCTCGACCTCGTCATCACTGCCGCTGCCTTGCTGAACGTGCTTAAGCGTGTCACACTCGCCCATCGACCGCAGGAGAGGCAACTGCCCTCTGAAAGAGTTCCCGTAGGCGCTTCCCTGTGGAGACAGAAGTGCTCCCCCAACCGCCTCGCTGCCGCCTTCGCCTCGCACGGCTCTACCGCTCATGCCCCTACGGGGGCATCCGTACTCGCTGGACATCGTCGAGGCGGCTGCGAAGCTCTTGTTATTGCCGTGAAGGCCCGAGCTTAATGACACCTGCCGCGAGTCACCGAAAGCGACGCTGTTGGGGTCGATGTAGTGCTGCTGCTGCTGTTGCAGCCCGTGCGCTCGGAGCAGGCGACGCTCAGCCCGGCGGCGCTCCCGCAACTTCCACACGTCTACGAGAAACGACGGGGCCGAGACGGCGCGGTCGGAGGAAGGACGATACGTTATGTAGCAGTTGCGCTCCTCGGAGGATAAGACGTGAATGTTTACGTAGAGGCAGTCGCTGGCTGCTCGTAGAGACAGCTCGTCTCCCCACGTACCTGACTTGGCTAAGTTATCATAGTACGCGTCCGCGTGCGCATGCGACTCGAAGTAGTGGTCGAAACATTGCGCTCGTGCTGACCGCATGTAGGACACTATCTGACTGCGGATGATGTCGTGGTAGTCCTCGTTGCCGAACAGTTGGTGGGAAATGGCCCGGAACTGACAGTTGCCATCGTTTTGGACGTGGTGAACGACCAGGTGCAGCTCGTTCAGGCGCTGGTACAGCCGCTGCACCCCGACTCGAATAATCTGCTCCCGCTCCAGCCGCCGGTCAACCGCCGTCGGTGGCGCCTTTCTGCCGTCCGCCTTCGTCGACCTCTTGGCAGCGAAGGACCTGGGGGAGGTGAGGAAGAAGGACGGACTTTTCGTCGCCGCCAACGACGGCTGATATGCTTCGACGGTGCTGACCGTGCGATCGCTTGACAGCGAAGCGTTCTTTGCTGCCGTTGATGCGGACGCCTGTATTGGTTTACTAGCGGAGTCCGTAGCAGTCTTCTCTGTTGCTGCACCCGCACCACCGTAAAGCCGCTGCAGATCCTCAGCCACTCGCTTGCGCGACGACAGCTCGGCGACATGCGGGACGATGGGCACGACGGGTGTAGCGGAGATGCGTACGGAAGGATGCTCCGCATCCTCACTCCCCGAGAACGTAGTCGTCCGGCCGTGCATCGACGACATTTTACTTGGCATCACAAGGCGGAAGCTCGGGTCCGGGTGCATAGAAAAGCGAGGGGAGGTGGCGCCGCTGAGCGCCTTGAAGCTGCTCTCGTACGTGTTTTCGCGACTACTGCAGCCACTGGCGGGTAAGAGGGAGCCGCTGTTCCGCCGCGCGGATGCTGCGCCTGCCCTTTCAGTCGAGAACGGGACTGCCGCTTCGGCCGCTGCCCCGGCGTCGATGTGCTGAAACAGAGAGCAGTAACCGAAGGGCGACAAGACGGTCTGGGTATGGACGAGGGGGTCCTCGCTAGTTCCGAGAAAGGCACCGTCGCTGGCGCTTCCGTTGATTGTGATGCGGCTGGCGTTCTCGACGCCGAGATCACTACCCGCCGCGTCCACTTCGTCGAGCACCGCCAATATGGTGATCGTCGGGCGTGATGGTGGCGGTGCTGACGGGCTCATAGTCGGCGTGCTCGCCGTGCTAGGGAGAGGGCCCGTGGTGGGTCGGACGGGGGTCCTTGCGGCCGGGAGGGTGCTGCCCGTCCGCCCTGCCTTAGTGCTGCTCGTTGGGTGTGGTGTATGCCCGTTATGCATGCGGCGTGGCTGTCTGCGCCCGCGACCGCCGTCCTTTGAATTAGATCCGCCCCCGCCCAGCATGTGGAGAGGGCAAATCGTCACCGGCGCAGTCACGCCCACGAGTGAGTTGAACATGACGCCGCTTGACAATATGTGCGTATGCCACTCGATCTCTGCAACTACTGCGGGTGTGGCACCGACGTTTTAAGCGTGCAGTCCCCCTCTTGGCCTCTGGGGAGCACGTCTCAGCAACTTGGCGAGTTATACGTGCACAGCGCGTAGACACACACACACACACTGACGGACACACAGCGATGAAGCAAAAATGGCAACGCCAACCAGCGGTGCAGTCGACAAGAGAGGGACGGGGAGAGGGTAGAGGGGGCGGGCGGGACGGCTGAAGGGGAAGAGTGCAGCTGAGGTGAAACCTGCTGCGCGCTGACGAGACAGGCAAGGGACTCGTGGCGAGAGGCAGCGACGGAGAGACGGGGTAGCAGGCAATGGGGCGTGAGGGGAGGGGAGGGGGGAGGCCCTGTGCGTACGAAAGGGAAGGAGAAAGAAGAGAGAAAGCAACAGCAATAGCGGCGGGGAGCTGAAGCGAAGGTGAGCTGAGAAAGGAGAAGTGATATGATGAGCGGAGGAGCGCCGCACACACACAGAGGGGGGGAAGCAACGGGAGGAGAGCAGTCGTCGATCCGAAAATAAGAGAGAGGGAGAAAGCAAACAGAAGAAAAAATCAGAGGAGCCAAGCGAGATGGACGGAGAGGAGAGTCGGCGATGAGGTCAGCCGTCCTCTGCGAAGCGAAGCAGCGAATATAATCCAATACGTACCCCGGCGCTGGCCCGCGCGCATGAGAATGGCATGCCTGGTGAGGTGTTGCTGTGTGTCCCTACCGTTTGCGTCTGTTGATGCGGTCACCCTCTGCTTGTCTTTGCTGAAGATAACCAACGAAGAACGCACACGCAAGAAAAAAACAACAGCAGCAAAAAGCTTCACTCACACTCGACGACAGAGAGAGAGGGGGCGGAAAGGGTGTCGAGCTGTGCACGCGTGGCTGAGAGTGGGCAGAGGGTGAGGAGGAGGCTGGTGCGCACCGTGTGTGTGTTTATGCGCGTCTGTCGCTGCGGGCGCGGCTTTACAGCGGTGAAGGACCCCTCTCTTTGCCTCCCTCTCCGCTGTGCTTCTTTGTGTTCGCTCGTCTTTTCTACCGTGACGATGCCAAGCGCTTCGCGTCTGTTTTCGCCTTCTCCTTCACCCTCCCCTTTGAGGTCGCTGAGCAGCAGCAGCAGCAGGCAACGAAATAGGGCGAAGGGAAAGGGTGGAAAGGGAGGCACGCAAAAAGAGAGGGGATGGGAGCTAGAGGGTGTGCCTCCTTGCGCGTGTGTGTGTGTGTGTGTTTTAGAGAAGAAGAGTGCCGTGTGAGTGAGAAGAGGTATTGCAGCAAGAGGAAGTAAGGGGAGGGAGACTAGCATGCACGTAGTTCGCGATTTTGTGCGCGCGGGGAGCAGCCGTCATGTGCATCTACGCAGCAACGAGGTACAGCGAGTTGCAGTACGTGGTGCCCCTCCTCCCCTCGACAACAACAACAGCAACAACCGAAACCTTCATGCGCATAAACGGCCGGTCCTCGGGCCAAGCGACGCACCTCACAGCCACCATACTATCGTTGATGGCGCTGCTGCTCGTCTGTCTGTTCCCTTCTCGTGCCCGCGTGAAGTGTGGCGTATGTGCGTGTGTGCGCTGCGTTTCTCGCTTCGTTGAGTGTTAAGGTTGCGTGTACTTGATGGGTGAGGAGCGGAGGGCCTACGAATAGGCTTCGCCGGTCTGCAGTGCGGCACAGGTAGCTGCTGCATCCCGCTTGTGCAACAGCCGGAGCCGCATGGCAAACAGCCCCTGGCGAACGTGCAGAAGCACAGCTCCGCTTTGCCCCATCCAACTTTTCCACTTAATCGGCAGTCCTCTCGGGTGTACCCTCATCAATGCCGGCAGGGCGCGCGCCTCCGCACCGAGCACCTCCTCCCTCTCCGCAGAGACGTGTGGTGGTGCAGAGCAAGCACTACAGCGCCAGCGGCAGTGCAGCTTACATAGTGCAGCAGGCAACTTCCAAAGGCACCTGCCCTTTCCTCTGCGTGGAAAGCAGTCGGGCAGCGTGGGAAAGAGGGATGCTCAGCGAAAGCACAGCAGCAACAGAAGTAACTGCAAAGGAATCGCGACACAGCAAAGGCTCTCGCATGGGCGAGCGCCAGTGCTCTTGCCCCTGTCCAACAAAGGGGGGGTGGTGGTGGTGGTGGTGGGGAGGGGGGACGCATGAGAGAGGGAAGGAAGGGGGTGACATCTTTCAGCATGCCTCGTTGTCCTTGCGCAGCCACTCCTCTTCGAATCCATGCAGCAGCGCACTAATGACGGCTGCCGCCGACATACCACGATCCCCTAGGCGAATGCTCGACACCTCCCCTCGCCGGGCATAGTCGACAGAGACGTCGCCGCGTGACATGCCGCCAATGATGAAGGCAAACGGCTGGAAGCGCCGTCGCTCAGCGGCTTTGCGCTGCACCTCCGCGAACTCATCGGTGCCAGCTTCCGCCCCTGTCTCCTCTAGCGTCCCACTTGTGCTCGAGGTGAGGCGGCGACGGGCGAGGCTGATTTTGTGGTCTGCGCGTAGCTCGTCGAGGATGTCGGCTGCGTAACCGCAAGAGGCGCAGAACGCAAAGGGTTCGATGAGTTCACCGTCCTTCTCTACACGGTAAAGCCGCGTGCCGGCTGGGATGTGGTCCGTGATGGGGTTGCCGACTACTCGCAACAGGGACAGGTAGCCAGTGCTCGCGCGCACCTTCAGCTTGAAGAGTAGCGACACCATCATCTTCTCAAAAAGGCGCACGTTGCGTGGCACGCGCAGGCGAGGATCTACCGCGATGCACACCTGCTTCTTTGTGCGAAGGAACACCTCGAGCATGCCTGCCCGGTTGAGTGCGGAGTCCTGCAGGTGCAGAAGGCACTGGTGCACCACATCCGGACGCCAATCTGCCGGGTCCTGATTGTGCCGTGCATGGTAAGCGCGGTGGCGATCACTCAGCAGTTCAAAGCCGCGATCCGTCTGAATAGTTTGCAGCGGGCAGTGCTCGAGGATGATGATGACACGCTTCCACCGCTCTTTCTCCTCTGCGCTACGAGGCAGTCGCGCAGATTTCTGGGCGTATTCCATTCCGTAGCTGAGACGACAGCGAAGCGAACGGAGGAAGCTTCCACACACAGGAAGAAGGGGCGGAATGCGACGACGGCTTCAGCCGCAACAGCGTCTCTTACCTTTGCTGTTGCCGACTGCAACGGGTGCCCCCTTCCTGACTGTGTGTGTGTGTGTGGAGGGGGGAGGGGGAGCGACGAGAGTGCGCGATCGCAGCGAGTAGCGCACTTTTTTCTTTGGCTTTCAGGTGCAAGAGGAGGAGGGCAGCAGCACTGACAGCGGTAAAAGATAAACGGGAAGGGAAAAGAGAGGGAGATGGGGAGCACAAAGAGAGAGAGCAGAGCAGAAAAGCGCCTGACCACCGAATTTGCCGGCAATTGGGCCGCGTCTGCTGTACCGGTGTGTACCGCCTTCCTGGGAGGAAGAGGGGGAGTGATGTGAAAGGTCCTTGGGCACAGACCCGCGCGCCCTCACTTCTCTTCCTCCCAGAATATGAGGCGTGGCAACTGCGCTAGATGCCGTAGAGCATGAGTTCCCCCCTCCTCCTTCCTTCCATCAGCACCTCCATGAGGCGCTTGCTTAGGAAGGGGTAAGTGTGTGTGTGGCCGCAGATCATAAGCGCATCGCTTTCACACTGGCGAGTAGAACAGATCACTTCAGAGTACAGTTGAGGGAGGAGGTGAATGGCGTAGCGGGAGCTGTGATGGATGGCGGTGCGCACGTACAGAGGTCGAAAGAGATGACTGGGCGAAGTGAATGCGTTGACACCGCAGCTGAAGAAAAGAGGGGCCTGGGGAGGAGCAGCAGCAGGGGATCACAAGCAACCGAAGCAACGGAGAGCAGACAGGGATAGACGGCCCGCACCCCCCTTCCCCACATCTTACCTCTCTCACTTTCCTCTGCAGGCCAGCGTGCCGATGCAGCCGCCTCCCGGGACGCTGGCCCACGCTCAGAGGCAAGCAGACGATAAAGAGGGCGCGACAGAGGCGCTCCTCCCCTCCCTCCCACTCCCACTCCCACTCCCTCCATCACCACCAGCCCCGTGCGGCATAGACACGAGCGTCCCCCACCGGCGCAAGGGCCGGCGAGAGCATGAATGTGAAGTGAAATAGGAGGGGGGCGAGGGGAGAGAGAGAGGTTGTATGCACGGTTAGCCCCGCTCCACCTGGAACGTCTCCCTTTCCCTCCCCCTGAAGTGCAGGGTGATCTCATACTTCGAGTCGCCGCGCAGCTTGTCACGTGAGAAGCGGGCTTCCGTCTGCAGCCCGACCAGACTCAACGCACCGGTGATGACCCCGCAGAGCAGGTTCGAGTACCACAGGCCGTCTCGAAGCGGACCGTCCGGCAGCTCCACGAAAAGGGCAAGCGGGTTATCTTGGAAACTAATGGCAAACGTGTCGGCTGCATCTTTTACCTGAGTCAACTCCGCACTCACGCCGAGAAACATGCGGAGCCCAACGAGAGCGACGCCCTCTGCCGCCTGGCTAAAGGTGCGGCACGGAGCAGCACCGCTGCGAACGCTGTACTCCTCTATCAGCCGAGCGCCGATTCGGTGGCCCATACTGTAGAGCTGCTGATTCACTTGCTCCACATCGTCCTCCTGCGTGAGCTCCTCGACCATCTGCTGCACCAAAGCGCCGTACGTCAGGGCCAAGAACTCAGCGCTGACCTTCACGTTGTTGTCGAAAGCCGCATCGCCCAGCTGCGCGGCAGAGGTGGGCGCGCGGGTAGATGACGACATGCTCTTTCAGAGAACCTGTAGACGTGGGGAGCGAGGGCTGACCGTGCGTGTATGTGCGTATGTTTGTGTCACCACATAAAAGGGGAGAGGGCGAGGCGAGAGAGGTGATGAGGGAGGGGAGGCGAAAGAAGGGCAACATACTAAACGCCATCACGAGCACGGGGCGGAAGCGACGGTGCGCGTGCATTCTGCGCAACTTCTTCCCCACATGCCTCCCCTGCCGCACGTGCGCTCCGTGGCCTCATTGACAGCGAGCCAACGAAGGGGGGAGGGTGTATGCCACGGACAGCTGGCTGTGCGTAGAGAGCGTCAACTCAAGCTGGGGCGGTGCTGTCGCTCCTCTACACGTTCTGCCCTCGGCACGTGTCATGCCGCCGCCCACCTCCGTTGCCTTCTCGGCAGGGGGCGGTGCAGAGGGCGTCTCTTTGAGGTTCAGAGAGCGAAATGGGGATGTGGGCGTGGGCCTGTGGAGGCGCACCAACGGCCAAAGGGCAAAAAACTTCACATCGCTGAGGGGGGGTCGAAAGCACCGCGCCCATCCAAAGAAAAGGGATGGGAAACACCACGACGACGATGGCCTGTACGTCGATGCACATCACACATATACACACACAGATACAGACATAGAGAGAGAGAGCGAGAGGGGTGCGCGTGCGGGAGGGAAAATTGCGCGGCAGCTGCCACTGTCTCTTCCCCCCTCCCCCCCAAATGCGCGGAGACGACGGGGCACAGGAGAGCCCCCCTTCCCCCCACCCCGCTCACTTTGCCTTCTTGCTTTTCCTCTTGCGCTTCTTTGTGCTCTTCTCGAGCTCTCGCTCTGCGTGGACGCGAGTGATGAAGGCGCGGAAGTAGGCTTGAATGACGCGCGCGTCTTGCTCCTGCTGCTGGCGGATCACGTTGGCGTGCTCCTGCCGCTGCTCCGCCACCGTCAGCTCCCACGCGTGCTCCTCTCGCTCCTTCCGCAACTTCTCTACCGCCTTCTCCAGAGCAACGATGCGCTCCGTGTCTGCCTCCGTTTCCTCGTTGAACTGCCGCATTGCCGTCTCGAGCAAGGCGCTCTGGGCGTCGTACTCAGTGATGGCCCCACTCACAGCGGCCTCGCGCTTTGTGCGGTTGGAGCGCAGCGTGTTGAGCTCATCGAGGGCCTTGTCCTGAGCCCGTTGCAGTCGGCGAGCCACCTCGTCTGCATTTTTACGATGCGCCTCGAGTTGCTGCCGCAGCGAGCACCGGCGGTCCTCCTGTGCGGCCTCCTGCATATTTTGGAGCGCCTCCAACTCGATATCCGCCGTGCGCCTCACGTACTGCAGCTCTTCCTCTAGCGCTTGAATGTCGCGATCGAGGGCGGCCACCTCGCGCTGGCGGGCGGCTTTGACCTCGAGGTACCGCTGATTTAGCAACTGCACGTCTGCCGTGCCGGCCTGGTCCCGGTTCACGGCGTCATGGAGAAGCTGGTAGCGATGGATGTCCTCGTTGACTGTTGACTGATGGCGCTGATGGATGAGCCGGTGCAGCGTGACCACCAGCTCGCGCAGGTGATCCAGGCCCTCGTCGATGAGGCCGCACTTGTAGGCTGGCGACAGCACCGTCGAGTCTGACGCTGCGGCGGAGGGAGCGGGTCGCTTCGACGTGCATGTGGAAGATGAGCTTGGCGCGTACAGGTGTTTCACAAAGTACTGCATGATGTCACCATACCGGCCGTCGTGCAGTGTGTCGACGAGAGCGCGCGTGCTCAGGTGGTGCGTCTGCAGGTCCGCTGCGTCCACGGAGCCAGTCGTGGTGGCCCCCACCAGTAAGTCGCGCTCGAGTTGCGCGTACTCGCTCACCTGCAGCACCGCCTCATTATCGTCGTTGTCGGTTGGGTCGCCGTAGTGCCCGGCTGCGTACACGAAGCAGGCGGCCTTGATTGCCCGCTGGCGCTCTTCTTCGTATTCCGGGGTGAGCGAGGACGACGACGAAGCAGACGAGTCGGGTGCGGTGACGTCGCAGCGCCCATCGGTGCTGCTGCGGTTGCTGCTTGAGCGTGAGGATGCAGGTAGCCCTGCCACAGTGGAAGTGCAGCCTTTGGTGTGCTGCTTCGTCGCATCTGCCTCCTTCGTCTGGCGCGCCACGTGCTCCTCGTAGCGGCGAAGGTATTTGTTCGTATCACGCCGAGCCGCCGCCACGACGGTTTCGTCGCGCACCCACGATGTAAACTCCTCGGGCAAGAAGGCGAGGATCTGGAGGTCTTGCGCAAGGTCCGCCAAGACTCCCTCGACCTTTGCGGCCTCACGCCGCGTCAGGAGATCCATCTCCATCTCGCTGGTGAATGCGGTCGGAGAAAAGGGGGAGGGGAGGGGAGGGCGGCGGCAGCACCTTCTGCGGAAACTTATCGAGCCGGAAGGGGTGGAGAGCTTGTGCAACTCTACTTTTACAGCACATTCGAGGGTGTTCAGGCGAGGAGAAGAGGTTGTTGGCACTTGGGCATGATGCAGAGAAGGCGCAGAAGAGCGAGGACGGGCGGCATAATAGCGTCCTCACCTCTGTTGGCCATAGAAAGGTGGAGCTGCCTGCCTGGTGCCGCCCCTACTGAAAGCAAAGGCGTACTTGCACGGCTCACAAGGGGTCCTCACCCTTTTTCTGAGGTCGCAGGCAGTAGTACACAGGGTGGAGTGGGGGGAAGGGGATGGGACGTTGGAAGAAGGCAGTCGCACTACGGCATAGAGCGAAGAACGAGGCTGAAGAGCGCGCGTGTTGGAGCTCACGCAGCACTCCCCCTTACCCCTCACCCACTCTCTCCAGCATGTGGCGCACACGCTCCGCACGCCCAAACCCTCACGCAGCGGTCCCTTCTTTTCCTCCGCAGCAGTCGCTGCTCTGACGCTGCCACAGTCCTTTACGATCGTCACACACACACACACACGCACACGCACGCACAAGCACAGAGGGGGGAGGCGTGCACGTATATGTGACTATTTTTTTTCTTCAACATCGGTGTCGTCCCTTTTTCTTCATTAGCTTTGGGAGGGCTGCGCGCACCAAATATTCAACCACCTACCCACCCCCTCTACGATAAAGGTAATGCGGACTGACGTGAAAGGGAGCATCGAAGGCAAAGGCTAACGAAGCGAGCCGAACCAGAGAGCAGCCACGGGGAGATGCCAGGAGGAGGTTATGCAGATGTCGCTGCGGAGGGCGAGCTTGCTTGGCTCGCTTACTTTCGACAGCTCTCTACTGCCCCTGCGCGTATTTCTCTCCGTCACACCCTCTCTCTTCTATACCGCTTCATCTCTACAGCGCCACTCTGTAGGGTTGCGTTTGTGGGCAGCTTTGGCACGTTGCTCTTCGACGTCTTCACTGCCTTCAGCTTCTGTGGCCTTTGCAGATTCTTCTGCACTCTAAACGGAAAAAGAAATGGGGAACTTAGACGAGGGGAGGGGAAGGGAGAGGGGGAGAGGGAGACGATGGTGGAGGAAGGCTGGCCACGATGACAACCGCGGCAGCTGCAGGCCCTCTCACCGTGCGTGAAGGCACACACATGCACGCACATACACACACACACACATAGTTTTCTCCTCTAATGAAGGGGGAAAGGGAGGGGGTCAACCATCAGGAGAGAAAAAAAAAGAAATGAGCAAACGGAGCCGAGCGCGCGACAGAGGCCGCATGTGAGGGCGGGCAGGGTGGGGGTGGGGCCCTGCCAGACGTACGGCCTGCCAACTAAACGGAGAGGGCGCCTCTGATAACGAACAAGGAGAGAGGCTAACGGAAAGAGAGTGAGAAAGCGAGGCAGATGGGGTGTATATATATATGTGTGTGTGTATGTGCGTGTGTGGGGAAGAGGAGCAGCGCACGCGGATGAGGACACGGGCAGAGAGGAAGAGGCACCATAGCACACGCCCGCCTGCAATGCGACGGAGAAGGAGGGGGGAAGGGGCCCCACAGCCGAGATGAGGGGCAAAAGAGGGCGGACAAGGGGGGAAACAGAGGGAGTCACAAGACACTAAAAACTTTAAGGAGAAAGCGCGAAAAGAAGGCTGAAGCGGTGTGTACGCGCGTTCGGCTCTTCACGTATGCCTGCATCGCGATCGCGGAGGGTAAAACTGGCCAGAAGAGGGCGAGGAAGGGCTCAGAGAGTGCGAAGTAGAAAGAGAGGGGCACTTCCCTAAGCGCGCACACACACACACGAAAAGACACAGCAGGCCACCATCACCACCACCACGAGTGGCGCACTGCCGAGCGGAAATAGAGACGACACCCTTCAACATCTAAGAGACCCGCTAAGCGCAAACAGAAGGGTCAAAAGACTCTCCAGAAGTGGATGGCCCCTTCCCTTCGCTTTTATGTACCCGCTAAGAGGCTGCCTCACCCAGCGCGGCAACATCCTTCTTCGAAAGCTCGTGCGAGGTCATCTCCCCGCAGCTGAGGATCGTGATCACCTCTGGCAGAATATCTGCAATGGGACTCTTGACGGCCCTCGCCTTGCGCGCCACCTCCGCTGCATCCTCCTTGGGCCACAGCACCCCCCTGTACGCGCTCGCCGGCAGTTCGGGAGCCTCCAGCTTTGCCTTCAGGTACGCCTCCGCCAGAGCGCTCGGGTCAGGGCCAGTACGGGTGTGCGCCCACGCAACGACTTCGCCCGCTCCATCCTTTACGACAACGACCTTCTTGTCCGCCGCTGTCTTGGTGGCAAAAGGCACGTCGACGATGCTGGCACGGTGCGGCTCCTGCCTCATTAGCGCCGAGGCATTAAAGGAGGCGCAGACGCAATCCTTCCACCAGTACGGCTCTGCGCCACCATCCATTCCTGTCGTCTTGGACTTGTACCGTGCATCTCCTTTGAGTGCCTTTTGCAGCTGCCTTTCCTCCACCAAGAGCGCCCCCAGCAGCCGACAGTCGCTCGACGGGTCCTGCAGCTGGGCCATGACGGCTGGCACAATGTTCAGCTTTGGCTGCAGAGAGACGAGTGCCTTTAGCTTTTCTCTGATGTCCGCCTCCGTCTGCTTCGCTGCAGCGGCCACTTCATTCTTCTGCTGCGCTATCTCCTCCCTGTGCTGCCTTTTCTGTTCCTCCACCTTTTCCTTCAACACCTTCGCCGAATTTGCCTCCTTAGCCTTCATCTCCGCCTCTCTGCGCTTGTGAGAGATGTGGACGAACTCAATCGCCTCCTGATGAGCAATCAGCTCGTACGCCGTCTGCGCCTGCAGCACTGTCTGACTCATCAGCTGGGCCGTGGGCAAAAGCTTCAGCATCATGGCCTCCTCACGGCGGCGAATAACGTCCTTCAGATACTTTGATATGTCAGACGGGTAGGCGGTGTAGTCCGGCGCCGCCGTGCTCACCTGCGGCATGAATGCCTTGCAGCTGGCACTTCCGCTTGTGCGCCGAGTGCTCGCTGAGAGGACGGTAGGGCGCGGCATTGAGGCGGAGGGGGTGTGAGCCACAGGGGCGGTCGGCCGAGCGACCGGCGCCGACGGTGGGCGACCGGCGCCCGCAGCGACCGGGGCTGCAGTGGTGGCGCTGGAAGTGCTTGCCCGTGCCACCACGCCGCTCGTGCGCGTCTGGGACGTGGAAGCGCCCCCTGTGGTGCTGGCTGCGCTCAGCCGGCTCTGCGAGCCGCTGAGGAGCAGATGGGGCACCATCGGTATCGGCTTCGCCGCACCGTTGCTGTTCGTCGACACCGCGCGTGGCTGCGAGGCGTCGATCGAGTTGCTCTGACTGATGACGCGAGAGCCGTTCCTCGACGCACCCATACCGTTGCGAGGCCCCTCACGCGTGCTCAGGTTAGTGTGAGCAATGCCCTCACAGTTGGCAGCGGTGTTGGTGTCGCGTGATTTCTGAGAAGCGGCGCCGTCGCGGGTGTGGTCCTCGCTTTGGCTAGACGAGCTCGTCGGCGAGCGAGGCTCGCTCTCCATCATGATGTCAGGGCTCTGCTCACGAGACATGGCGGCGGCACTTGTGCGCGGAAACACCGAAAGAAGCAAAAGTGGGCGCAGAGACCCCTGTGCTCAGAGACTAGGAGGCGTCTGGAGCACACGTGTGCGGTAGGTGACGAGGGCTCTCGCCAAGAAAGTATGTGTGTGTGTGACGAGGCAACGGCCAGAAAAAATCGAAGCGGTACACGC